>NW_017307435.1:530972-551393 GCF_000935625.1 Nanorana parkeri | reverse complement strand
TATATGCAACCTTCAAAATAAAAATTGTCAATATAAAAAAAGAAAACAAGCCATGGCCAAACAGTAGCGGAACAGCAAACAGAACAGTCGTGAGGCAAGCCAGGTCAGTAACAGAAGGTCAGGAATGGAATTAGGATGGCAGGTCACAGGATACAGCTGAAGATCTCTCAGCACTGGAAGCATGCAGGATTCATCCTTAAATAGCCTGGCTGGTGCCAGGGTCTGCAATAAGCATGCATACCCAGTCACACACCCATGTCCAGGGAGAGCTATACAGCTATGCACAATCCTATTAGCAAAACGGCGTACATGTATGTGCTCTTGCGCAGATGCTCTTGCAGTACCCCTACTATGTGACTTGACTGGACCTTCCTGACAAGGATGCTGCTGCTGTATGTAAGCCAAGCTCATTGAAAAGAAGAAAAAAAAAAGTTCCACTGCCAAATATGCACTGCCAGAATATGCGGTCTTTCAAAATGAGTCTGTCAAAATCATGCTGTTCTGCAACACCATGTACAGATTTAAAGCACCCCCCAAGCATGTAATTTAAAATATGTGTTTATTTTCAATGTAGCCCTCTAAGCAGCCTGAAAAAGCCCTCTCCCTGCTGTACAGTTTAAAAAAAATAAAAAAAATTTGGCATTGGCACGTCTCCCATGGCAGCTCCCAGCTGTGTACTTATGCTGTTTGCTTGATAATATCTTGCTTATTAGCCCTACAGATTAGGTTCATTTCTCATGTTGAGCACTCCCAAAACAGTTTGCAAACCAAACCAAAACAGATATATGGAATTAGTTTTTTTGATAAGTTTGTTCAATAATGTCTTAGTTGGGTGTTTCGGTATAATAATTTGTGTGCCTGATTATACATTTTAATCCAAAATGTACACATTTTAGGACATGTCCAGCATATATTGTAAAAATATTTCTATAAAAAGAAAACTGTTGAGTGCAAACCATATTAAAAAAAGTGTTAGCTGGATATAGGCTTGAACTTGAATGCCTGTCACTTATAGTATTCTGTTCAAACTACATGTTCATCTAAGACATTCCTGCCCACAGGATGACAACACTGCTGTGTGAATTCTTTGTAGAATAAACAGCATTGTTGGCCTGTTGACGGATGTGTTAAAATAACGTAACAACTGGCAGGATCAACAGCTAACAAAGGAGGGATTTAGAAGAACAAAACCTACCGTGTTAATGGCAACCAATCAGCTTCTCTGCTCAGTTTGTTGAGTTGAGGTTTAAAACTGAAAGAGAGATGATGATTGGTCGCCATGCACAGCTGCTCCAGATTTTCTCTGCTCCAGTCTTGATAAATCCCCCTCTGTATGTTACTTTAACTGCCTCCGGCCATTAAATGTTTCCTAACATAATGTAAAAAATCTTTTAATTTTTTAAATTATCAGTAATTTTTCCTGAATATAGTAAAAAATAAAAACCCCAGTGGTGATTAAATACCACCAAAATAAAGCTCTATCTGTCCCCAAAAAATGGTATAAAATTCATTCCAGTACAGCGTTGCATGACGGAATAAACGTCAGTCAAAGTACTGCAGCGCTGAACACTGAAAAATGGCCTGGCCAGGATAGGGGGTCTAAACACCTGGTCTTGAAGTGGTTAATAGAAAACAAATTGAAAGTTGTTGTGTGTAATGACATTTCTAGCTCAAACTGATGTTTCTGTCTTTCAAAGTGAAGATCCAATTTCTATGCTATAGCAAGATTACAGCTAGAAGAGTTTGCATAAGCCACAATGCTATAAGGCTCATTAATCCTACACTTGTGCAGTATATGTCTTGCAATGGATACATCAGTCTTGAACAGAAAAATCCATTCACCTACCTAATCACATGTTCTGGTCTACGACTTTGCAGTATATTGTAAATAAGATACATTCTTGAGGTCAACTCTCGAAAGCTCTTCCACAGGGAAAATAACAAATTAAACGCCACTAAATAGACAATGGTGGGTAAATAAAGATAGTGTATTAAAAAATGTAATTTGTTAGAACATGGAACAAGCCCTCACAGAAAAACTGTTGCTTTTTAATACATAATTTTTGTAAAGAGGCAAGATGTGAATGTAAACCTACCACTGGTAAAAGCAATGGATTATTTTAAATAATAGGGACAAACCTAGAGAGCATTCTGGGACCCAGAAGTAAAAGGGGTCCACTCCTTTCCAGGGCCGTATTTACCATAAGTGCACTCAAGGGGCAGCACATCAGGCAAAAGGGTTAGAGGGGGCAACAAAAAGCCTCAAGCTCTACAAATTATGAAAATGTTTATCATGTTATATTTCCCCCTCTGGACATTAATGGCTAAACTATTTTTTCACAATACTTTATATTTGTGTAACAGAAAGAAGAAATAGCCAGAACTGGAAGGTGACTGATAAGCAAATACTCAAAGCCCAACTCCATCTTAAATAAAAAAAAAGCAATACCCCACAGTAGCAAAAATAAAAACAGCAGTTGAAGGAAAGTACAAGAAAAGGAAGGTTCAAGAAAATGAGCAAAGTGATGAATTTAGCTGACTAAATTGTGGGAAGGAGTAATTTTTCTACATTTCTCCCAACTCCCCCAACTAATACCTTCGTATGGCTAATTTGTTTTAAAGGATTTATCATTTAAATGCCTTGAGCCTCTTCATATATCTGAAGGAATCCAAAACTAACATTTTAGTGTAGGTGTTCTTAGAATGAAATATGTGAGAGGTCCTTTAAAAGCTTGCAGAGAATTAAAATGTAGAGGATAACGTAGTATTCTATGTACTAGAATACTACTGTCTCCTTCCTTCACTGTTCATAACACTTTCTATCAAAATGAAGCGTTATAATAGGGAGTAACAACAAAGTAAAGCAGATAATTTGAAGTGAAACTCTAGCATTCATTTCACCACATAATGTATATTGCAAAATTTGTAGCTGTCTTGATATATGACCACCAATAGAACTAGACTCACTATGAGGCACAGTATGGATTCCCATCAGAACTGGTAGTGGTACAGATGTTGCAATGCTAATGCACCAGACTCCAACACATCAATGGTTCAGTGGTGGCAGTCAAGTGATAAGTGCACCAGACTAGGTACTAAGTGGATAGAAGCATGGTCAGATGATTTAGACAGGCTGCAAACAGGATCAAGGTCCAAAATACAGCCACAATGTACATTCTAAAAAGCAGTTCAAACACTGTGAAGTCAGATGGGGAACAGACTAACTGGTGGAAGTTTCTACTCCACTTTATTGGTGTATACAGTGCAAAAAACATTTATAGATGGTGATGGATCCAATTCTAGCAATTCAAGTCCTCCTACAAGTGTTAACCATCAGCAATCTGTGACTTTAGCACAGCTATGGGTGGATCGCAACAGTAGCAAATCGTATTGCAAAAATCGTATCGTATTGTTGATATTTTTCAATATACAGTAAGGGCCAAATGGAGAGGATGTGGTTTTTACTCCATGTGTCTCAGAATAGAATGGTGTGCCCATCATCCTTCTTTCAGATTCTATAGGGCATGGTATAGGCGACCCACACATAGCTCCAATGCATAGGCATTGCAATACTGTAGTAGGGAAGCACTGTTATTGCCCAGATTCCAGGAAAGAGACACACTGTTTGAAAATGAATAAAGAAATCATGAACACAATTACAGGAACATTTAACAGTAATAACTACAATTACAAGTTACCCCAAAAAAGTAATCTGAAAACAAATCTGGTAATTAAATTATCCACTTTTTTTACAGAACAAGTATAAAGATCTGTAAATCTGTAAAATTATGTAACGGCCTACAGGAATTCAAGCCACCCCACCAGAAGACCCTTGAAGATTCTCACTTCTGCTTATCCAAATAATGTATGTACTGTTGTATCTAGTGACACTGAAAGTATATTTCCATTTTGCAGCCAAATTTGGGATGACACATACTTTATTGTTGTTACATGTCCCCATTCACATAGCATACTTTATTAAAGGAGAACTATGGGGTTAAGGCTTTTCCCCATAGTTCTCCTTAGGGTAACGGGAGGACACAAACTAGCATCCTCCCGTAACCCTAGGCTCCGTATACCGCAAGCTGTAGCTCGCGGTATACTGAGACACCACAGCTGAAGCGGATCCCGACAATTGTGCCGGGATTCGCCCAGCTGCGTGACTGACAGCTGGCTCTGCCTATCTAGAGGCAGAGCCAGCTGTACCCTCCCCCATCCGTTCCGCCAGTCAGCGCTGGCTAATCGGAGCGGGGAGGGGGTAATCCAGCCCCTCCCCTGTCACGGCAGAGAGCCGTGACAGGATCGAGAGGTTCGCGAGGTTCGCTCACCTCCCGATTTACTGAGCCGACCTGTGACAGTCTCAACTAGCATCCTCCCGTCACCCTAGGCTCAGTATACCGCGAGCTGTAGCGAATGCCGGTATGTGTTCGCTCACCTCCCGATCTACTGAGCCGATCTGTGACAGTCTCATTGTCACAGGTCGGCTAGAACTATGAGGTGAGTGAAAAGCACTCACCTCATAGTTCTCATTTAAGTATTTAAAAATTGCAGCTTACCTTTTTATATGCTCTTTTCAGGAAACTCCAGAACTGACAATCCTGCTCACTGTTTGAGAGGGTTTGGGGGGCGGTGTCAGGCTCTCCTTAGCTCTTTTGTTGAAAAGAGTCGATTGTTTACATGGCTCTGTAGCTCAACACATTTCACACATACACAGTAAATGAGTCATGCAGCTCCATAAAGTTTCAATCATAGACAAACTTAATGAGATCATTCAGAATTTATTGACAGATGCATTTGACCTCCAGTTGACCTCCTCTTGACCTGCATTTAACCTGCCTCAAGCGGGCTTTGCATTCCCATAGGCTTGTATGGGAATGCAAAACCCGCTTGAGGTGAAAAAAAAATGTAATTGACATCAGTCCTAAAATAAACTTGTCCTTTAAGTAAAGAGGCGAGGTTTGTGAAAGGGGTTGAGTTCTTCCTGTAGATTAATTCACTTTGCACATTGCTTTTATCCTTATTAAATAACCATTCAAATGTAGACATTAAAAAAACTTTTCTAGTGTGATAATGTATTATTTCCATATAAAATAGAGCATGCAGCATTAGCATTGTGTATTTCAGTGAATGATTCTGCCTGAAATATAATTATAGCAATATAGGTAGAAACATATAATAATTGGAACTCTGTTTGCTACATCTTATGCTCGTTTAAGTAGAGAAGTAGACCTAAACTATATGCCAAGGTTGGATATTTTTATAAGCCAGTGTATTGACTCCAACAGAAAAACATGTTTATCATAGAAGAAAGGTACACACATCTTACACAGGAGGAAGCGCCAAGACTGTTTGTTTTTTGAAAAGAAAAAAACAAACTTTAAAAAAGGAAAATGTTAAAAAACAACTCTCTAGATTTAAAAAAAGAAGCTAGTGAAACAAATTTCACTAGCCCTTCTCCACGCAAACCTGTATCCAATCCCTCACCCCTGACACCCATTGTCAGATCGATATTTTGTAAAAAAAACAAAAAACAAAAACGCATTAAAAACAATTTTTGAACCAGTCTACAAAAAAAAAATGTTTTACCCAGTCTACAATCCATGTCCTTTGCCAGTTCCACTCCAGGGTGTGTAGGCTGGTAACTCAACGCTACAGTTTGTCCCCTCATGGTGACATTACTTTGCTTATCCAGCTGCTGCTGCTGGACAGTCAATGAGAAGTGTCCATGTCACTCAGGTAACAGCCAGGGCAATGGAACTAGAACCCCTGCAGTATGCTGGAGGTAAAAGAGTTCAAATGACCATTACATTATTTTACATTATTTTTTTAACAACTAATTATTAATTAGTTGGGGATGGTGGGGGGTGGGGAGGGTTGGGGTAGTTCTGCCAAAAAAAGAGCTTTAGGTATAAAACGATAAATCTGATTTACCTCTGGACCCTATGATTTCCCTTTTATAATAACGTCTATTCATCCTACTGTGATGCATTTGACCTCCAGTTGACCTCCTCTTGACCTACGTTTAACCTGCCTCAAGTGGGTTTTGCATTCCCATAGGCTTGTATGAGAATACAAAACCCGCTTGAAGTGAAAAAAAAATGTAACTGACATCAGCCCTAAAATAAACATGTCCTTTAAGTAAAGTGGCGAGGTTTGTGAAAGGGGTTAGTGTCTGTATGCGGATACATGGCAGTTTTTACACGGCTTGGTTAGCGCGATTGTGAAATTCTAGGTTATGCTGATTTGTTGAGTTGTTGAGTTCTTCCTGTAGATTAATTCAGTTTGCACATTGCTTTTATCCTTATTAAATAGCCATTCAAATGTACACATTAAAAAAAAACTTTTCTAGTGTGATAATATATTATTCCCATGTAAAATAGAGCACGCAGCATTAGCATTGTGTATTTCAGTGAATGATTCTGCCTGAAATATAATTATAGCAATATAGGTAGAAACATATAATAAGTGGAACTCTGCTTGCTGCATCTTATGCTCGTTTAAGTAGAGAAGTAGACCTAAACTATATGCCAAGGTTGGATATTGTTATATGTCAGTGTATTGACTCCAACAGAAAAACATGTTTATCATAGAAGAAAGGTACACACATCTTACACAGGAGGAAGCGCCAAGACTGTTTGTTTTTTGAAAAGAAAAAAACAAACTTTAAAAAGGGAAAATGTTAAACAACAACTCTTTAGATTTAAAAAAAAAGAAGCTAGTGAAACAAATTTCACTAGCCCTTCTACACGCAAACTGGTATATCCCTCCAATCCCTCACCCCTGACACCCATTGTCAGAAGATACGCTATTAGCATAGCGGGGAAGGCGGCTGCACATTTTGCATCGCTCCCGCTGCGCTAATAGTGTATCTTCTCAGAAGCTGCACACAGTGCGGCGGTTTAAGTAGTAACCAGCACACGCTGTATGCAGCTTCTGACAGCATGGGAGACGGGAGGCTGCACTTGTCGGTGGATCCAGGGATCAGGTGAGCATTAAAAAAATAAAATGGTTTTTTTTATGTTTATGTTTTTGTTTAACTACCTCCGGTGGGGGGCAAGTGATAACCTATGGGGGGAAAAATCCTAAAAAAAAAATAAAGATAAAAATAAATAAAAATTAAAAAAGAAAATATTTTTTTTAAGTTCCCGCCCCCCACACGTAGATATGCGGTTGGAAACTGTTTTTTTAACATTTATGGTACTTTTTTCATTATATAGTAAAAAAAAATAAAAAATAACACCCCCAGTGGTGATTATACAGTATACCTCCAAAATAAAGCTCTATCTGTCCCCAAAAAATGTTAACATATATATCAAGGCTATAGTCCGGTCATGCTGACTGGTGGAATTTTTGACTGACTGGTAAGACACCATCAAATTTTTCAAGCCCTGACTATGGGGGTTATTCTCTGAAGAGCCGAAGGATCCAGCCATAGCTGTCCACCTAGAGGTAATATCCCTGCCTTCACCCAATCACACTCCTGGACCTCAATTCATCCTGAATTGTAATTGAGAGTAAAAGAGTAATTGTAATGATCTCCATGTACAAAATGTTCAATGGTGATAGCAACATTGGCGATAAACTATTTAAAATTAACTCCGTTACAAAAACTAGAGGCCACCACCAGGGCCGGATTTACTCCCCCTGCCGCCCCATGGCCACCACCTAAAATTGGTGGAAAAAAAATTCCAGCACAAGGGGCGAAAGGGGTTCTTCACAGTTAGAGCGGTTAGGGTCTGGAACTCACTGCCACAGGCGGTGATTTCAGCAAAAAACGTGGAATTGTTCAAGAAACATTTGGATGATTTTTTAAGGGACCGTAATATACAGGGGTACAGTTACTCCTAGAACGAGATCCTAATAGGTTGGACTTGATGGACTAATGTCTTTATTCAACCTCAAATACTATGTAACTATGTAACTATGTAATCACGGCTCCGCGGAGCCGGCCGTGCTATCGCAGAGCACATACTTACCTGCCCACTTTCCTTCACTATGTGGTTTAACAATCTCTACTTAATCTCTGGCCTAAAAAACACCCACTGAATCCACTACATATAAAATTATAGTACTAAAAAGTTTCTCCCAGCCACAAAGTAGATTCAAATCTGCCACGGATTGGCTGAGTCTAACTCCTTCTGCACTTCGGCTTAGTAACATTAAGTGTCTTTCTTAATAAGGATGCTTACATTTTATGCTTGTCTGAACATATCAGTTTTTGAGGGTGCATTTTAAGGTTTTAAAGGTTGAGAGTACCAAACAGTATGAGGGAGGGACTTTCTGAGAAGAGGAGAAGCAGGTGAGATGTCCTAGATACAGGAGTGAGAAGAATCAGTTTATGGTGGGGCCAGATTTTTAATACGGCAGTAGGTTAGAGTCAAAAGTTTGAACTGAGTTCTGTTGATAGCCAATTATTGATAGAATGACAGAACAGACTGATAATAGAGGTGGATGGATCCAGCAACAAAGCTGGATGGACTGGAGTTACCCCAGTCTGTTTGTAGACCACAGAGCCAGTGTAGCAATAACTCCAAACCTGTTTAGAACTCCTTAGAAACTGCGGAAAGTAATGGTGCTTCTACTAAGCATTCTTAATGAAAACTAAACAGAAGTCAACAAAATGTGGTCCAAGGTTGAGTATATTACTTAAACTTTGTTCATATGCTTCATCATATTTTGCATACCTTATAAGACCATTATCGGTGAGCAGTAAATGTAGTTCAAAACAAATGTAATATACAGGTGAAACTCGAATAATTAGAATATCGTGCAAAAGTAATTGCAGTAATTGCTGCAAAAGGGGCCCAAACCAAGTACTGAGTACATATGCATGCTTGTACTTTTCAGAGGTCCGATATTGCTCTATGTACAATCCTTGTTTTATTGATTGCATGTAATATTCTCATTTTTTGAGATTGTGGATTTGGGGTTCTTGGGGTTTTCATGAGCTGTAAGCCATAATCATCACAATTATGACAAATCACGGCTTGAACTATCTTGCTTTGCATGTAATGAGTCTATCTCATATATTAGTTTCACCTTTTAAGTTGCATTAGTGAAATAAATGAACTTTGCACGATATTCTAATTATTCGAGTTTCACCTGTAGAAACAGCAAAATACACTCCTGTAAATGTATGGTTATTCTCTTTTGTCCTAGTCAGTCTGGCACTGGAGTGCATGCAAAACTGCTATAACTGGACACCTGGAAGTAGTAGTTTGCACTGTGTTCACTTTGCATTAGAGAGTTTCTAGAGAGAAAAAAAAAAAAGAAATTCCTTGGACAAAAGATACTCTTTTAGCAAAGCATTACCCTTAACTTTCATAAACAGCAAGCAGCATTTATTCACAGACTTGCCTTGAGTGCCGACACTTAGTACTTTGAAGAGTTCATTGTAATTGCACATAGAATTGATAAGCAGTAAGCAAACTTAACTGCATAGCAAAACCTTATTCCTCTGCAAAGAAAATGCTTAATTTGCCATGATTCAGTACTACTATCTGGGATTAATAATTTATGGTGCTATGAAGAATGGCATTAACATGTTTGTTTACTTTTTCTCTTAGCATTTATGTATTGTCAGAAAATAGCCATATCATTTCACAACCAGTTAGATCTGTGTCTAAGGCTGTTAGAACTTCCAGTAATGGTTTCTTAATGATACTTTCTCTTTGCTGAAAGTATTTAGGTCAGCCTTATTAACATGACTGACAAGCTGGAAAGGAGCACATAAATAGTAATTGCTGTGAAATACAAGTGTATAAATATGTATACATTTTTTCATGCTGCGATCAAACTGCAATAAAGTGTACAGTTAACAGGATGGAATGTTCTGAACCTCCTCATGTTTATGGTCTAGAAGTGCCAAGGAGATTGGCTGTTCTTTGCGGTGTGTTTCTACCGCAAAATCCACAATTGTATGCTAGGTTGCTAAACATTCTATGGACAATGGCTGCTACTGAGTCTTTTTAAAGTTTTGTTTTTGAATACTTTGTAACAAGAGATAATGTTCCATAATGTTTTACCCAATTACAGGTAATTGAAGGGAACATACTGTATCACAATAGAAATATGAAAGCTGCTGTTTCTGACTTGTGATCCTTATCCTTGCTTCATTATATGATAAGTCAATGGCCCTGAATAAACCTAAAGGCTGATAGTTCTAATTGCACTGACTGCTTTTTTTAATTCCAGACCAGTGACTCCCTTAGTAGTAAAGTGAATGACAGCTATAAGCATGACAGCCCAGAAACTTGCATATCTGCTTTGACAGATCACATATGTATATCCTGATGTATATCATTCAAGCCCAAGAACAAACAGGCAATATAATGAAGATTACCATTAGATTTTTTTTAACCTTCATTTGCACCTGGTGATTTTGCCAGTAACGCACTTCCTGCTCTAGGGTGACAATACTCTCTACTGCATAGTTGGAGAAGCAGCATTATCACCCTAGGGCTGGAAGTGTGTTACTGGCAGGGTCACTAGGTGAAAATAAAGGTAAAAAAATAAATCTAATGGAGCCACCACTCTGTGGACTGGTGTTTTGTAGTCCAATGAGACAACAATAAAAACATGACAAAGGTTCTAACCCTTCACTATTTTATTCAAAAAAAAAAAAGTTTTGACTGAAATTTAAGCTGGCCATACACCAGTAGAAATTTGTAGAATTTGTTTTTTGGAATGTTTGTTTGATTTCCTAATAGTTAATGGGGTTAAATCGATGATCGATTTTAACCATAGTGACATAACTGCCAGGCTCCAGGGACCACAAAAGGACTTATTAATATTCTGATAAAACTGACAGTCTGTTTTGCCCATCAGTCATAAATCCTGGAGCCCCTCACCATGTGTAAATGAGAATCCTAGGTAACACAAATACATCGTCCACAATCCTACCAGCCAGTGCCTCAAAATACATATTTGAAAATCCATCATCAATTCTATAACAGCAACACATTTATATTCGTCCTATCCCAAATGATTGTTTTTACTCAAACATATTTACATTTTCAAATTGAACAAGGAATTGGAATAACAATTTCAGCATCTCAATGCATGCTGCATATGAAATAATACAGTTTTAATTATAGAAAACATTACTGGCATGGCAATTTCCATATGCAATTAATATGAGCACTCAACATTAAATAAATTGGCAACTGCATCAAAGAATTTACATTTAATAACTTAAGAAAAAGGAATTTGTTATTTTAAAAAAACATGAGAAGCAAAGAAGCAGCGAGAGAGATTTCAAGCCCTTGAAAGAGGTGCAAGGAAAAGCTTGATGCAGCAACAAGGGATTATGATAGCTGAGCATCTTTAAATTCATTAGATTTAAAGTTTAAAATCAATATTTTTTAGCCTCCATAATGCAATTAAGTGCTAGGTCCAACACTGTATACAATAATGAGGGTGTTTTTTTCACCATACAAATATTTTTAACAAAGTGTTATGCTCAGTTTTCTTTGTATATTTACTCTTATGTACTGATTAACATGTATGGGATATATTGACAAATTAAGCTATGTGTAGATAACCAGGCTTGGCAGTGCAGTAAATTTGCAAGGCTAGCCATGGATAGGAAGATGTGTTCCCCTGTACTCCCAGGGTTTATTGTTGCCAACCTAGTTATGTGTGTGCAATATGTGCCTCCTCTGACACCAGAAATGCTCATTATCGCCTCCACGGTTCACTCCTACATGGCCTGATCCACTCTCGTCTTGATGGGTCCATTGGCCCATTAAATTGGACTAGCCTTGAAGCCGAGCTGCAGGACAAAGTTATATTTTACATACGTGTATAAAATATAAGTGTATAAATTACCTTTAAAAAGAGCTTCTGAGTAGTGAGGGATGTGACTTGGTCAGTGAAGTGCTCCAGCCACATCCCTGCCCCTCTCCACTACTTGTCACTACTTGTTTATTCACAAAAGGCCTTGTATTTTCCCAAAGCATACAAGGAGATCTGTGATTGAATGGTGCTATCCTCCGGTTTTTCGCCCAGTGCACCCATTATTACACTATTCTCCTGTCATTTTCCCTGGGTCTCCCGACCCGGTCAGTTAGCCCACCTAGCGTTGCGCCCTTTTTGATTTTTTTGTTTCAAGTTTTCAGATACACAGGCACTCCTCCTGGGTTTTAGGGCTGCACACGATCTAGGGTCATACATTGTTCACCCCCTTATTATCAGTACAAGAGCGCTGTTTGTACGTTTTGTGTGTTGATTGATATTGTATTACTGACCACAGAGAAAGGCAAATAAATTAATACAAGCAAGGAGCAAAGAGGTGCACAAAAATGAGTAAAAATTAATTGAACCTAATTAGTTCTCCTTTAAGAACAGGCAATTAAGGCCACTATAGATACATAAGACGTCCATGAAATAAACACGGTGGTATGTTTTAAAAAAAGACATGGGCAACTCTACGCAACTGGATGGAAATGTTCAGGATGTGTTTCTAAGTGCTCATAATATAAAACACTACTAATATTTGTAAGAAATAATATTGTAGAATGTTGATCCAGGTAGTTTTATGATTGCCTTCATGGATCAGCAAGTAATGTCTGGGGCAAACTGGACCACATTTTTTAAAGAGTATTTAGATCATCTGCAGATCTAGGATTTTATTTTTAAAAGGACTTATGTCTTCTTCTTTGTCAATAAATATGTGCTCTTGTTAATATATTGTTTGGACAATCTTTTTTTTGCTAGGAAATTCAAATTCTGCAAATGAAATATAATGATTTACACCAAAAAACTGCGGCTGAAACTCCATGTATGTATTTGTGTGATAAACATAATGGGCATCTTTCAGTTTAATTAGCCTATTGAGGGTTTAGTAACAGATTACATGCCTTTCAGCTTTTTTTTTATAACAGGAGCATAATTTCAAGGACAACAGGATAGATGAAGTTGGTTGGGGGCCTTAAATCCTCACAGCATGTGTTTTATACATTTTTATATTGAATCAAGGGATATCAGAGGAATTCTAGACTTTAAAGTAATGTTTATTTCCCATACCATACAAAGTAAATTCAGTGTAAAACTATAACTGTGTAGCTTTAAAGCTGAACTCTAGGCACAAGCAAAAAACACAATTTAATGTGGCTCTGGTATTCTTAAAACATAAATAAAAGTATTTTTTTTATATGCAAGCATTGTAAACACCTGAATGTGACCTGTTATCAGTCTTTTGCAGTCTTTCTACATCAGGGCAGGAGTGGAGGAAAGGCTTGAGAGGAAGAAGCAGTACAAGCAGCCAAACAGTCCATGTGCTGACAAGAAGCATACTGATAAAAAGAGTAAGAAGAGTAACTAATTGCTCATTACTGTGCTGCTCCTCCTTTCACTGTCAGGGTAGGTCAGGTCCAGGATGACCAGAGCTCAGAGGAAGTGGGTTGAATGATGCTGACCATCAGACTGAGGACATCTAATGACAGACAAAACCCTTCTTGGGAAACATCTGAATTGAAACTATATATTGCAGCAAAAGC
Source organism: Nanorana parkeri (assembly GCF_000935625.1). Lineage (NCBI taxonomy): Eukaryota > Metazoa > Chordata > Amphibia > Anura > Dicroglossidae > Nanorana > Nanorana parkeri. The sequence continues at coordinate 537,894 of NW_017307435.1, read as the reverse complement.
TTGTTTTGTTACTTCTGCTTTTAAAAAAAGTATTCAATATTACATTATTTTATAGCAAGCCTTTGTCAATGTTACTTACTGACACTCCAAACAATAATGATGATGTGTTAACCCATAGAAACGAATCTTCCTGAAATGTGAAAATTATAATTGCTCCTGCACTACCTTACTGTAACCCTTTTTACACCCCACATATGCTCTAAAGTAGCAGTTAAAATATAATATACTGTATGCACTATTAGATGCCTGAAAAAAACTATTACAGTCATCTAGAATAGGCTTTCTCAATCAGGGTTCCGTGGCACCCTGGGGTTCCTTCTGGCTTCTTCAGGGGTGCGTTGAAATTTTTACAAAGCATTCCTTTTCATGGTGCAGGTGGGCTGGCCTCCAACACCTTGGAATTAAATAATGTTAATACAGGGAGGGTGGAATCCCTTCATAGAAGGGATGGCCAAGCTGCTGATGTGATGGTAAGGCTCTGATGTGAAGCAGGCTTCTGATGTGAAGGGGCTTCTGCCGTGAAGGGGAAACTCTGATATTTAGAGGGGGACACTGGTGTAAAAGGGGGCCTTCCGATGTAAAGAGGACTTCTAAAAAGAAGGGGGCTTCTGATGTGAAGGTGTTTGCCTAATGTAAAAGGGAGAATTTGATGTGAAAGAGGGGCTTGTGATGTGAAAGGGACCCCTAATGTAATAAGGAGCTCCTGATTTAATGGTGGGACTCTTATGTTAAGTTGGAAACCCCCTATTTTTGTTTATGCATTAAGCCTTCTCCTAAAATCTATACCAGACCCCTAATGCAGATAAGTGTCTGGTATGGGTTTTGGAGGGGTCACTTAAAATTTTTTTACATTTTAGACTGGGGTGCCTCGTGATTTTGCATACTTTTAAAGGGTTCTGTGACTGAAAAAAAAGGTTGAGAAACGCTGTTCTAGAGGACCCCTAAATTTTCTGAGGCACTCCAGCATTCGAAAACCAACGTAAGAAATTTGAGGCATGGGCAAAGCCCTTTCTGTCTTGTTTTATTCTTCTTGGTCAGTACTTAAGGCCTTGTTCACACCAAGCGCAGAGCAGATCCAGAGCAGAGCAGGTGCAGACCGGATCAAAACTGCGTCCAATGTATTCCATTGGTATTTTTTTGCTCCAGTTCACATCACAGCGTGCAGTTGCAGAGCAGATACAGAGCAGGTGAGAAAACTGCAGCAGGCTCTATTTTACCTGCTATGGATCTGCTCTGGAACGCATCAAAAATGCATGCCAATGCCTGGAACACACTGAAAGCCCATTTTAAACTTAAAAAAAAATGTTTTTTAACCAAAAAGAGCCCGGAACGCATCAAAAACGCATCACAAACGTGTCAAAAAACATGTAAAAAACGCGTCTAAAAGACTAGTGTGCATGTGCAAAAAACCTGACCGGATCTGCTCTGCATTTGGTGTGAACAAGGCCTAAATATTACAATGCTGTGAGATTTGTGTCTACTATAGTCAGAAGAATCTGTAATAACAAATGTTACAAAGCTGTGCCGGGCAGTTTATGACCAGATCATTCTTGCATTTCCACATATTAAAGCTCTGAATGGCTCTACAACTGAAGCATAATTGCAAATACATTTGGAAAAGCATGAAGTAAGGCATGTAAGGTCTGAAAGTCAGATGGAGCAGTTGTTTTATCCCATCTACAGTATCATGACATATTGTGTTATAATATGACAGAAATGACAACTAAGTTTGTCTTAACCAGCATTTAGAATGATTTAGCTTTAGCCCTACTAACTCAGTGCAATTCATAAACATTTTAAGGTGCTTGAAGTTCATGAAGATCTAGTTCTGTATAAAATGATGTCATCTATATAGCACTGTACACAGGGCCGGCCTTAGGCCTTTAGGCGCCCTGTGCGAGAAAGCTTTACAGCGCCCCTCAGTGACCACACCCCACAGTGGCCAAACCCCCAGTAATCACACCCATTTCCCCCAATATCCGCACCATTTAAAGACTCCTATTTTGTTAAGCCGAAAACAAAAATATATTAAAAAGTATGATAAAAATAAAACTTTTATTCAAAGGTATTAAACTTGTAGGCACAATATAAGTATTCATGTCCGAATATACAAAAAATTTATTCAGGCACATCATAATTTATTTGAGAATGTGCGGCGGCCATGTTGGTGACCGGCGTGTTCAGTCAATGTTTGCCACCATCTTGGGGGGGGGATAATGACGTTACATTACGCCATGCATGCGTGGCGTCAGGTGACGTCACACGCCGATATAGGCACCGCCATCTTGATGTACCTAGGTATGCACCAAGATGGTGGCGCCCAACACGTGCGGTGTTATATGATGTCATGCGCGCTGCCTCCAATAGCTGAATCCAAAATAGTATAAAAATGTGTTTTGTTTGATGAAACGAATGAAAACGTTTTTAGTTTTCGTTCATTGCATGTGAAATTAGTTTTTAGTCTTCGCACATGTCTAATAATATGTGTGTGGGAGGGGGGGTGCAGTTTTCACTTTTGTAATTTACTTTTTTACATTTTTTATTATTTTAAAAACATTTTTTTAATTTTTATTGTTTCATTAGTATTTATGTATTTTTTTTTTACTGTTGGGGGGGCTATGGGGAAATATTAAGGGTCTAAACAGACCCCTGACATTTCCCATTTAACAGAAAAGAAATTGAGGACACCAAAATCCTCAATTTCTTTTTCTGCAGCCTCGGCACTCAATGAATGGGAAGCACTCAGTACAGAGGCTTCCCATTCATTCAGACACTGATCATAGTAAAATATTTACTATCAACAGTTTCTGAATGGGGAGGAGCCTCTGTAGTGAGTGCTTCTCCCCATTGAGGAAATCTTGAATGAACAGGAAGTGATGTAAATCACAGCCTGTTCATTCATAACTGGGGACACATAGTACTACGTGTCCCCAGTTATTTACAAACACTGGAGTAATCAGACAATCACACCAGTGTTTTTCCTTCTCACACGGAGGATCGGTAATTATTATTGATATTTACCAATCCCCCGCTCTGTCACGCACAGAGCCGCTGTCATCCTGAAACTGACAGGATGACAGCGGCTCCGATTGTCAGGAAGCAGGGGATGTTACCTCTACTCGGGGACCACGTGCGCGGTGCAGGGCACGGGTTCCCCTTCAGCTCGGTAGAACACCTGGTGCCCGAGGTGCAGGTGCGCATGCGCGAGTCATGCGGCGTGGGCGCATGCGCAGTACGCAGGCTGCGCGCGCATCCCCGAGAGCATAGCGTTCTTGCATCATCTGGCTATCAGGTGTGAGCCTTGCTGGGGGAGGTTCCCAGTACACACTTGGACGAGGGAGCGCTGTCATGTCGTATGGCCAGCGGTGAGGAGGAGAGAAGCCGGCCCGAGGACGAGCTGTGTCGGCCGCCTGGCGCCTTTGTTGCCATGGCGCCCTGTGCAGCCGCACAGCTCGCACACCCTATAAGGCCGGCCCTGACTGTACACCAGATATGTAACTGAGAGTTGAAAACAGCAGTATCTGAAAATAACTGGATGCTGAAGTGGGGCGGAGGGGCCTCATGACAGGTGAAAATGGATGCCTGATAATGGGTGATTTAATGGGACAGAAAACAAAGGAGTAAGGTCCTCTTATACTTGGAAGGGGGTAATCCCAGGAAAGAGTGGTTGTTTGACCCTAGCTGCAAGAAGGACCAGGCTGTCCAGGTCCAGAGAAAGCATGAGCATTGAGCAACATCAAGAACATACTATGCCAGCTTGGGGATGTGGCAATAGGTAAGGGGACCTTGTGGCTACACTTCCAGCTGTGTAATTTGCTGCAGAGTATAAGGCAGAGTGCATCCATGTACTCCTTGCTAAACCACATGCTCAGAGAACTAAGACTCCAGAGCGCATATCTCCTAAGAGTATCCCTGGATTCAGCGCCATGTCAAAAGGCCCAGTTGGTGCCCTCCAGCTAGCAAAGTATACACCAGCATCAGGGCCCAGGTGGGATGTGAGGAATCTGCAGCAATGGCAAAAAAACAGATATTGAAAAGAAGGGTTATTCCACCAGTAATCCCTACTCTCAGCAGTGGACTCAGAACATTGCAGCCACCTCCCCTGGTTATGTCTTGATCAGGATGTGGACCAACAAGAGAGCTGATCAGTATCAAGAGCTAGCCAGGGACCGGGTATGGTGAGCTTTCCAGGCAATGGATCAAGTGCTGGCCATCGAATGCACAGCTGTAAATGGCTTCAGCAGTAGTGGAGGTGACCAGAGCGCCCTCAGTGTCCAGAAGACAGCTCATTCAAATCCAAAGTTGGCATCCACTTTCAACGTGATGATGTCAGAGGTGGGAGGGCAGGAGAGATGAGAGACAGGATTTTTGCTGCCAGCAGTGGAGTCCCTGCAACTGTAACTGTAGCTCCCACTGCTGTTGTGTTGGTGAAGCTGCCAACACAACAGCACCCGCAAATGTGTCAGATGCTGCAATGAATGTGATGGACAATGTACGTTTGGCGGACTCTGCAAAGTGCGAGGTGTACATATGTTTTGAGAGGCCCTTTGGGGTGCACCTTAAACTGGAAGGTAAAGAAAAAATATGGAAATATAAAAATATGGGAATATGTTATTTTATTCTCCTTGCTCCTCTTTTAAAGATTTAATTTGCACAGGGAAAAGTCATAGGACAGCAAGAAGAAAGATGAGGAAATACATCGGTATCATCTAATCCCAAGGACCTTTGCAAACTGGTAACAGGCATTTACCATCATAGCTAGTATGATAGGTGAAAAGAACCTGGAGCCTTGCTCCACATATTTCTGTTATTTGGATGCAATTAGTAAAGCATAACCTGCCTGTGGCGGAGTTGTGTGGTTGCAGTACGACAAACAGTATTCAGCAGAAGGCAGTGCATTCGACAGTTTGCTGGGATCATGAAGATATTAGCCTCTAGATTCTTGGTTCTCAACTGGTGGGTCGTGACCCAAAAGTGGGTCACGACCCTGTGTTTAGTGGGTCACCGCATGTCTTCCACTTTTCTAGGTGAGAGGCTCCTCTGCCACCCCCTAGCACAGCACTCTCAGTTCAAAAGATGCTGCCCGGCGCCGAGTGTCAGCTTAAGGTGGGATTGGGCTATGGCCGCGAGGGAGCTCCATCCATATACGTGCATTGCTTACAGCACCCTCGCATGTCACAGTCTAGCTCCCGGCACCTCTACAGGGTGTGCAAGGGAGCTGTACTAGCATTGCACATATGACTGGAACTCCCTCACAGCACAGCAGCCCACACTGGACCCCCGGCTGAGGATCCACTCTAGTTCTTGTAAGGTAGGGAGTAGGGTGGACCTTAAACTTTATTTATTTAAAAAAAATGTTTTTGGTTAAACATGTTTAAATTTAGTAGCCTCGTCTCATAGCTCTGGTCCTCCATACCCCTAATTAGTTTGGTTGCCCTCCGCTGGACTTTTTCCAGCTCAAGGACATCTTTTCTTAGTACTGGTGACCAGAACTGGACCGTGTACTCCAGATGAGGTCTAACCAGTGATCTATAAAGTGGCAAAATTATAGACTTGTCACTGCAAAACATTCCCTTCTTAATACAGGACAAAACCCTACTAGCTTTGTTTACAGCAGCCTGGCACTGCAAGCTACCTTTCAGTTTGTGGTCTACAATGACCCCCAAATCCTTCTGCATTTCTGACTTCCCTAGCGGCATACCCATCATTGTATAACCCATTTGTTTATTTTTAATTTAAGTTAACAAACTTTTGGAGTGTGTATGTTTGTGTGAAAATGTCTGAGTATGTGTATCACTGTTTTTTGAGGGCCCGTTCACACTAGTACAGTGCGTTAAACTGTACCACGCAATCGTACCTACTATGCGTTTTGGTGTGGGAAGTGTGTTGCGTTACCTTTCATTGCACCTCCCACCTACAGTTCGTATGCCCTCACCATAACACGCGGTACCCTAATGCCATGTGTTCCATTGCACTGCGACTTGGGTCACGACTTAATGACCAAGGAAAAATGTGGGTCCTGAGGTTACACAGGTTGAGAACCACTGCTCTAGATGAAGCTAATGACATCCATTTGTGTAGCCAATCAGTCATTTCAGGGGGATGGTGATGGTGCCTTTACCTTGGGACAGTCAGCCACAAGCAAGAATGAGTATTGCTGAAAGCTTAAGGTGACTGTAAGTTTGTGGGAAACTGACACAAATGCTCTGGCTGCAGAGGTTCTCACTCTCTTACATGATGTTTTAAGCAGGAGAAGGGTCACACTGGAAATGCTGCTGGAAGAAGGGAGGACGCTGGGGATGGTGGAAAGGATGTTACCTTTTTTAAGATTGTACCTGCATAATGGGACTGATTGCTTATTGGAATTAGGTTTTTTTAAAATTCTGTGCAATCTAGCTGCCATTCCCCCTGTGACGACATGGTGATCAGTTTATAAGTTAAATGTGTATTGGTGTTGGGTTATGTTTGAGTGCGTTATGCTGTGTGACCTGGTTATGGAAAGACTATCAGCACCATCCCTCGTTATCTCCCATTGTTCTCTGAGGGAGCTCAGAACAATGACATTCTGACCAAGCTCCTGCTATGGCTGTCTGGAGTTCGTTAGCAGGTGGACACCTGTGGTGTTGAGCAGACCGATTGTCTGGGAGGGGAGGGTGGATGTGATGGGATTATATTCTAATTTCATCACTTGCTGTATATAAGTTTGTGCAGTTGCTCAATAAATCAGAGTATGTTTCACCTACACTCAAGCCTTGGCTAGTGACTGGGGAAACTGGGAGCTAAGGATCTTCAGGTTGCAAGATCTCCTCAGCAAGGAAGAAGACAGCGGCGGACATACTCATCCTGAGTACGGGGGTCCGTCACATTGGTGGCAAGCGGTGGGATGCTCTTCCTTGCCTAAGGAGACATTCAAACCACCACC
>NW_017307435.1:526753-530709 GCF_000935625.1 Nanorana parkeri | reverse complement strand
TATAGACTTGTCACTGCAAAACATTCCCTTCTTAATACAGGACAAAACCCTACTAGCTTTGTTTACAGCAGCCTGGCACTGCAAGCTACCTTTCAGTTTGTGGTCTACAATGACCCCCAAATCCTTCTGCATTTCTGACTTCCCTAGCGGCATACCCATCATTGTATAACCCATTTGTTTATTTTTAATTTAAGTTAACAAACTTTTGGAGTGTGTATGTTTGTGTGAAAATGTCTGAGTATGTGTATCACTGTTTTTTGAGGGCCCGTTCACACTAGTACAGTGCGTTAAACTGTACCACGCAATCGTACCTACTATGCGTTTTGGTGTGGGAAGTGTGTTGCGTTACCTTTCATTGCACCTCCCACCTACAGTTCGTATGCCCTCACCATAACACGCGGTACCCTAATGCCATGTGTTCCATTGCACTGCGACTTGGGTCACGACTTAATGACCAAGGAAAAATGTGGGTCCTGAGGTTACACAGGTTGAGAACCACTGCTCTAGATGAAGCTAATGACATCCATTTGTGTAGCCAATCAGTCATTTCAGGGGGATGGTGATGGTGCCTTTACCTTGGGACAGTCAGCCACAAGCAAGAATGAGTATTGCTGAAAGCTTAAGGTGACTGTAAGTTTGTGGGAAACTGACACAAATGCTCTGGCTGCAGAGGTTCTCACTCTCTTACATGATGTTTTAAGCAGGAGAAGGGTCACACTGGAAATGCTGCTGGAAGAAGGGAGGACGCTGGGGATGGTGGAAAGGATGTTACCTTTTTTAAGATTGTACCTGCATAATGGGACTGATTGCTTATTGGAATTAGGTTTTTTTAAAATTCTGTGCAATCTAGCTGCCATTCCCCCTGTGACGACATGGTGATCAGTTTATAAGTTAAATGTGTATTGGTGTTGGGTTATGTTTGAGTGCGTTATGCTGTGTGACCTGGTTATGGAAAGACTATCAGCACCATCCCTCGTTATCTCCCATTGTTCTCTGAGGGAGCTCAGAACAATGACATTCTGACCAAGCTCCTGCTATGGCTGTCTGGAGTTCGTTAGCAGGTGGACACCTGTGGTGTTGAGCAGACCGATTGTCTGGGAGGGGAGGGTGGATGTGATGGGATTATATTCTAATTTCATCACTTGCTGTATATAAGTTTGTGCAGTTGCTCAATAAATCAGAGTATGTTTCACCTACACTCAAGCCTTGGCTAGTGACTGGGGAAACTGGGAGCTAAGGATCTTCAGGTTGCAAGATCTCCTCAGCAAGGAAGAAGACAGCGCCGTACATACTCATCCTGAGTACGGGGGTCCGTCACACCCCCTATCCCACATAACTTTATGTTGACTTTACACACCTAGAGATGGTTATAGTCAGTTTACAAGGGTAAGTGGAATTAGGGGAAGCTTATATATCCCCCGTGAAAATTTGATAGTGTCAACATTGGGCGTTGTTTCCCATTAATTGGGTCCCATTAATGAGGCAATTGAACCTGAATTGTGAATAGTGTCCTACACTTTTTTTTATGTGTTGATCACATGGGTCTTCTGTTATGGTTATAACTTGTTGGCCAAAACAGACATTGGGGTTGATTTACTAAAGGCAAATGGGCTCTTCACTTTGCAATTACATTTGCACCTTGCAGGGAAGGGTACCCTTAGCTCTGTGAAGGTGGGGGAAATTTTCCTTTGTAAAGAATACCCAATCATGTGCAAGGAAAATAACAAAAACAGTATTTTTGTATTCAAATGAGTGGGTGATAGGTGTCAGCAGAGCTATACTTTTTTCAATAAAGTAAGGGGAAGCTTCCCCTTCTAAGTGCAAAGCCTATTTGCCTTTAGTAAATCAACACCACTGAGTCCACTTTTAACTGGTTCACCCAGATAATACTAGCTAATCACCCTAATATAAGGGCAGTGTGAATAAGCCACACGATCACAAGAGAAATAAAAAAAACCTTAAAAAATATATAATTTTCCACTGCCCAGTGATCTTACTTTAACTAAACCTGAAGCTTTTAGGACTTCTAAGATGTTAGCCTACCAAGAGATTTAAGATTTAACATTTGTCAAGCTTTAGCCAGGATTACATATTTTTTTTAAAGAATATGTTTTTATTGAAGATAATTTCACATACAAGTAAGAAGACATACAATAAAAGAAAAATAAAAGAAAAAGACATTACAGCACAATACAACATCTGCACAAGGATGTAATAGCGTGGCACCTAATGGAGGTACGTATGTGAAAGACCTTATTGACTTCTCTCCTCCTGAGAAAATACACCATGTCTGTCCTGGTCATACATATCCCAGTTCAGAGTTAAAGTAATAGCTTTCTCAGGATCAAAGGCACTTTGCGAAAGAGCCACAAAAGGAGTAGTAGTGTGTGGATCATACTCCTTACCATAGAGTGCATCAACTGTAATTTTGGAAAAGGAAAGCAGAAAAGAAGCGAGAAGTGGGGAGAAAGCAAAGTTTGAGGAGGAAAAGGTAAGTACAGGACATAAGAAAAGGAAAGAGGGAGGCCAGAGATCTAGCCAAGTATATTACCAATACAAAAGCAGATACAGAAAGAAAGAAAGAAAGAAAGAGGATCCGTCCATTCCCAAATCCCACAGATGTTCCTAGGTCCTCCTTTCAGGTGGTCCAGGTCTCTCAGGTGTCAAGTAATGTACAGTGGTGCAGAAGTGAATCCATACACTCTATATTCCGTAAAATTGGGAATAGCGATCGTATAGTTGGGCTGTGAGCTCCTCAGTCCTACATATGGACTGCATCTCTTCAATCCATTCCTTCAGGGTAGGGTTAATAGCGGATTTCCAGTGCCTCGATATAACCGCCCTACCTGCCAGAACAAAGAAGCGGAGTAAGCCTCTTTTGACCGACTTATATGATCCCGGAAACATAGAAAGAAGGGCCAGCTGTGGGGTACCCTCAACTCCCCTGCCCGTGAGTTTCTCATATGTGGAGAAGATGGAGGTCCACAATGCGGCAACTCCAGCACAACTCCACCATATGTGTAACATGGAGCCAGGGTGTAATGAGCACCTCCAACACAGGTCAGAAGTCTGAGGGTAGAGTCTGGTTGGTCTGGTTGGAGTCTGGTTGGACAATAGTACCACCTGGATAAAATTTTAAAATTGTGTTCCTGTGCCTTACTGGCCACTGATATTTTGTGTGTGAAGGCAAGCGATTTATTAATGTCTGAACTAGAAAAAACACAGGACAGGTCCGCAGCCCAGTCTGCGAAGTATCTAGGGGTGTCCGAGAAAAGGTGTTGCAGCAGGAGGTCATAAACAGTCGATAGGGTCCTGTTTGGTGGCGCAGTATCTACACACAAACGCTCAAATGGGGAGAGGGCTCTGTGTAGATCTCCTGTCCTAGCGAAAGAGGAATAAAAGTCCCTGAGTTGGAAATATTCCAACCAGTGTCCCGGAACCTGTTCAGACGTGCCCACGAGCGAGGACAGGGTCCGTAGGCCTCCTACTGTCAGAGCCGAGCAAAATGGGGTGAAATGAGCACCGCGCCATCCAAGGAACTGGCCCCTGTGCCTAGCGGGGGGAAAATCTGGATTTCCCATGATGGGCGTTAGAGGCCCAGGGCGAGAGGAAATCGCTGATCTCTTAAGGAGGAAGTCCCAAGCTTTAAGCAGGGGAGGCAGGCAGCATGGGAGAGACCCCAGTGCTGGACGACACGCTGGGTCAATCCACGGTATGGACGCGGGGGGAAGGGGTGAGATAAACGCTTCTAGCTGTACCCACAATTTGTGTTGTGCGTGAAAGATCGAGTCGAGTAGTCTCGTAAGTAGGGCAGCCTTGTAATACAGTTCGATGTGAGGGAGACCCACCCCCCCATTTTGCTTTCGCCGCACCAGAACCGTATACCTAAGACGAGCTGAAGAACCAAACCATATGTATCGCAAAAGGGCAGATCGGAGTGAACGAAAAAATAGGCT
>NW_017307435.1:519411-524998 GCF_000935625.1 Nanorana parkeri | reverse complement strand
AAAGGCCCGTTTTTGTCCCGTATTAGGCATATAAATGTTGGCAAGTGTAAAAGGCTTCTGGTAGATTAAACATTGTAAAAAGATATATCTGCCCTCAGGGTCCGACATTACATTAGTAACCGACACAGGAAGAGAAGAGTGGAACCCCACAGCCACGCCCTTAGATTTCTTGAGTGGATTGTTACTAGTGTGCCATAGAGCATAATGTCTGGTAGGTAGTTTAGGTGCAACCGAGGACTGAAAATGCGTCTCCTGTAGGAATAGAATCTGAACCTTACGTTTATGCATGTAATACAATACCTGGGATCGCTTTCTAGGATTGTTGAATCCCTTAACATTCAGGGAGCACATATTCACTAACGCCATGGGTATCTAGGGAACAAGACGAGCAAAAAGATCAATGGACGGACCCTGAAGAAATGAGAGAGTGGGAAAAGAAAGAGGAGAAGCAAAGAGCAGAAGAAAGGAGAATAGAAGAGAAAGTACATAGAACCGAAACATACTGAGGGACAGAACCCCAGCGAGAGGTTAACAATCCAGTATGGGAACAAAGCCCAACGCGTGGTCCTCCAGTCCCTTATAGGAACCGGGGGAGCACCATCTAAAGGGGGCAAGGAAATCAACATGGTCCGGGAGCCCCCTAGACCAGCGGATAAATGATATGTATGAGAACACAATATAACCTTCAAACATTAGATAACAAAAGTGGAAGCTAAAGGAGACGTGAAGCATAGGCCAGGTAACATCAGACCCCATGACAAGGCAACACAAACCTCATGGTTCCCATGGGGTGTAAAATCCCTTATATCTCTGAGGAACGCAAAATAACAGTAAAGTGCACATCTAATAACAGCTACAGCACCATCTTATATCGTTGGCAGGTAGATGTACGGAGCCAAGCAATAGCGTACACACGGATCCCATAGTGGGCAAGTGCCAAGCGCCTCAGTGCAGCGAACATGAACCGTCTTAACCAGGGGCCTCAAGTCTATGAAGCTGGAGTGAACAAGGCACTACGCCAATACGGTTCGGTAACAGGGCGGCAGAGCCAAGTCCAGAACTTTGGTCGCGCTCAGCAGTCATCAACATGGAGTGGGCCTGGAGGTAGACCGCCGATCTCTACGCGGTTTGGGGGTGATCAGTTGCCACTGGTCACGACTCGGTATGGGAGTGAGTTCCGGCAGTTGGGGATCAGGCCATGCATCCAAGGCGACCTCCGAGAGTCCCAAAGCCTTGGCAAAGATCGTTAGGTCAAGTGGATTCCTGAAGAAGTGTACCTTGCCATCTCTCCGCACGGAGAGTGAGAACGGGAAACCCCATCGGTATGGGAGTCCAGCTTCTTGTAACTGCGTGGTAAGTGGGCGGAGAGCCCTCCGCTTGGCAAGGGTACGTCTCGACAGATCCGGGAACAGTGATATTTGGGCCCTATCAAAGTCCAGAGGGCCACCATGTTGCGCCTTAGACATTATCTCCTCTTTGAATGTGTAGTAATGCACCCTGCACAGCACATCACGCGGACGTGTCTCTTTGGGATTGCGAAAACCAGGTACACGATGCACCCTGTCTATTTCAATATGTTCAGTCACAGGGCGGCCCAAGAGGGTGTTGAAGATGCCAACCACCGTGGCCCTAAGATCACGGATACCCCGTAGGCGAACGTTGTTGCGCCTGCTGCGATCTTCCTGGTCATCGATCTGTGACCACAGGGTATGCAGGGTCATGGCGTGTTGTTGGGTCGCCTGTTGCAATTCCGTTATTGCTGAAGATACAGCTGGCATGGCAGTTTCAATATAGTCCAGGCGTTGGTGAAACGACTGGAGGCCCTCACGCAGCTCCGACATATCCTGCTTGTGGGCCGACTCCAATTTATTAAACATGCCCGAAATGTCTTTTTTCGTGGGCTGGAGCTCAAAGTACTTGCGGAATGAGGTAGGGATATCAGCATCCTCACCCTCCATGTCACTCTGGTCGGGAGACTCTCTTCCACCACTAGTACGTGTCGACGGCAAGGATTCAGGGGATGAGGGAGATGGGGCCCGCTTCTCCTTACCCGTCGCCATCTTAAGTCCTTGCGGCGTATGAGCAGAGTGCCCTGCTCTGGGGAAAAACGTCTCAATGGCCCGTTTCCTCATCGAGAGGGTCCTCGAATCCTGTGAACGAGTGCCCTTCTGTGTGTTGCGCCCCATAGAGACCGAAAAAGGTTCGGTATTGAAGGTTAGAAATCCGCTGGTTTAGGGACAAGAGCCGGAGCTTCAGAACATGCGACTGCTCACGGCCATAGCGAAACCACGCCCAGCCAGGATTACATATTAACGATGATCTAGTATAGTTTACGCTGACTCAATTGAAATATAACTCTATGATTTTAATGAATATCTGCCTGGGTTCTTTTTATAGTTTCCTGAAGTTCATCTTCATATGTCTGTACTTCTGTCCCTCTGACACTGACACTGTGAGGCAAGGGGATGTCACCAATGAGGGGGATCTAAAGAAGAAGTATGTTATGAAATGGGCTGCCTCAAGTGGAATGAAGCAAAGGAAAAAGGTGGAAGAAGAGTTCAATAGCATCCATTGTTCCTAAAACAAAACAAAAAAGATATAAAGCTGAGATATATGAAAGAATTTCAGCACAGCTGCACGATTTAAATACATTTGCTAAAAGTGTCATGAGATTGCAGACACACTCTGCAAGTGTGATTCATCATGCCTTTTGATCCTACATTAGTATGTTGAAGTAATTTGAGGAATTCAGTTCATTTAATTTCTGTTTCATGAAAGAATTACAATCATGGAAGATGGGATTTAATAAGTAACCAAAGGCAATGTCATTCCCACTCTACAGACAACATGAAACATTCCCTTTAAGCGCAATATTTCCTCTTCATCTCCTAGGCCACACTTGTTTTCATTTATTTATTCTTCCGTGATTTATTTCATTTTTTTAATTTAACAGTCATACCTGAGTATGAATGCATAAATATTACTGTTTAATGCAATGAACACTTTTTCAGGAAAGTTTTTTAAAAGACACAAAAAGAAGTAGACTTTGTATGTAACCTGAATATTTTATTTGTACAAAGAATTGTTCTGCAGTTCAAGAACGGGCGGCACGTAGCAGAGGGGCGGCAGCGCCGTGGAGTCCCCCGACGCCCGGAACATGTAGTTTCGGGCGCCGGGCGGTAAGTGGGGAATCCGGCCATTCGTTTACAAGTGATTGCGGCGATGTTGATAAAAAAAAAATATATCAAGAATCAAAAATCAAAAGTGAAGTCTGATTTGTATTAAATATGGAACATCAATGGAGGATGCCAATGAATTTGGTCAGTTTCAAGTTATTTCAGAGAAACTTGTGGATTCTTCTTTTTTCATGGAAGGGTACCAACTAATTAGTCCACGTCTGTATTTAACAACGGAAATGCTTTGTACATTCCATAGCCAATCCACATTCACAAGGTCTGTCTACTAGTATAACTCTCCACAATTAGCATTGGAAGTGCCGGCAGGGTTACATTTGCTAAACGACAAAAGGAAAACTAAAACCAAGTACCCAGGGGCACATTGCGGAACCTGGCCTTGGGGCGGCAGGGAGAGCAAATCCGGCCCTGCAGCCCTGCAGCTATCCTAAGCAATTTTTAATTGAAATAAATGGTCCATCATCGGCAGAGATGTTGATTGTTGTGGGTAAAAGAGGAAAATAAAGTAAGCAGTTTAAAGTATTCATCACATTTTTTTAGATTTCAGTGTGTATCAAGTAAAGGAAAAAAGGTTTGTCATGTGTGTGAGAGAACTTTAGTATTGTTTTCATAGCAACACAGGATCTCAGGAATTTCTGTTTAGACATTTTCTTCCAGAGCCTTTCCATTTTAGGAGACAACCTTTTAAATGGACAAGTAGGATCATATTTACAGACTATTACTTTAACAGTGACTAAAGATTTGACACATTGTTTTGCTCTACTGTGTAGTGTCCTAAATGGACTAGCAGTGACTATAATGCTGGCACAGGGGAAGCTGCATGTTAGTCAGATAGAATGGAAAAAGTTCCTGTTCTCAGTTTCACTGCAAATCTTTAAAGTTACCAAACTATACTAAAAATACTGCAGCTGTGGCATATAATTAGATACATTGCAGCATGCAGCAGTGAGTGTGCCTATAGAAGAAAATGGGTACTAAATAGTGAAATATGGTCAGAAAGAAAGTAGAAATGGGCAGCTGTCATATACTGTTAATACATGTGAGATCCTTTTAGAGCCAAGTCTAACCAGATGGAATCATGACAGATGGACACATATGGAGCCACAACCAGTGGCGTAACAATCACCATAGCGACCCAGGCAGCCGCTATGGGGCCCGAGGCACGACGGGGCACGGCCAGGACATCTCCCTGATGCCATGCGGGCCGCCTGGGTCGCTATGGCATCTTGTTCGGACAGCCAGGCTGCTGGCTGTCACTGGCGGCTGTGAGGAGGAATGCTCCGTTCCTTCTCACAGCCGCTGCTGAGTTGGTGACAACCAGTAGCTTCGCAGGAGGTGGTTAGGCCCGTCATAGGCAGTGATCGAGGAGGCGGGGCCCGGCGATCGTGGGGGCGGGGCCTGGCAAACAAGGGGGTGGGGCCTGTCGATTGAGGGGCGGACCCGGCAATCGAGGGGGTGGGACCCAGTGACGGAGGAGTCGATCGTGGAGGAGAAGGAGGCGGACAGAGGATCAGGGCTGACAGGTAAGAGGGCTTGACCGCCCGCCTGAGGCCCTGCAGAGCCTACCATAGAGAGTCTATGGTGGGCTCTGCAGGGTCACCCTTAGGTGGGCTGTTTGGGTTATCAGGTGGGCGTAACTAGAAATCACAGGGCCCCATACAAAATTTTGCTATGGGGCCCTGTGATTTCTAGTTATGCCCCTGGCCACAACCATTCATTTTATATCCATTTTTATGCACTGGGTTGCAGCTTTCTTCAGCCTTTAAACAGGAGATATCAGGGATTTTATGAAGTATTAATTATCTACACACCCAAATAAAGCTTTTCACGGCCTGACACAAATGAAATATTTTTGTAGTTCCCCTTCATCCACCATATTCCAAGATTTTATATGCTCGTCTTTTTTTGTCATTGGCAAGGTTTATGGTCATCTGACTGCTCCCAGCCATGCCCGCAAGTGGCTGTGTGCATCCATAGACACACACAACCCTGCGTCAGGCTGCGCCCCTCAGGTTGATTGACGACAGAAGGAGCCTATGGCTCCTCTGTCCTCAATCTTCTCCCCCACAACAATGAAGTTCAGACAGAGGATTGCTTCGGGGACCAGCTGCGGTGACAAGTGGCGCTGACAGGTAAGTGGGGGAGGGGGGTGTGGGGACAAAGAAAGGTACTGGGCCATTTTTGCCTTAATGCAGAGAATGCATTAAGGTAAAAAACGCCTTGCCTTTAGTAATACTTTAAGTCTAAATTGATGTGCGATAATGGGTTTTAGTATGTCGTATGCATGTATTCGTAGTATGTGTGTGCAAGAATGACAAAATTGCTCCAGGACTAAGGTGGTTAATCCTGTATCCAAATATGTAAATAAATTAGTCATATATGTGCCATAAAGT
>NW_017307435.1:515045-516134 GCF_000935625.1 Nanorana parkeri | reverse complement strand
GATTTATTTCGTAGAGTAGAATGTGTAAATATTTCATCTGGAAGTTTAGATATTGTCGCAAAGTGTCTCTTTATATTTAGTTTCCGCACAAATTTGTTTAGATCGATAAAAGTGCCGAATTTGTCTAGATTTTTTATTGGGGCATATTTTAAACCCAGATCTAATAATTGGGTTTCTTCTTGTGAGAGGGTAGTTGAACTTAGGTTAAAAATGCCTTCTCCTATTGTTCCCATCTTTGATCTCTTCCGTACTCTCTTTCCGCCCCTTGTCCCCCTCTTCCGAAGAACTTTCTTCCTCTTCCCCTGTACCCCCATATTTGTTGTGACGAATAGCAAGTATGAAAATGATATGAACTTAGGCACTATAGATGTAGTATCTCTATATACTAACATACCACACAAACGGGCTCGAAGCGGTAAAATGGGGCTTTTATACCCAAATAAAAAGGGGTTGCAATGGGGGCCAAGTTCGCACCGAGCCTTGCTAATTTATTTATGGCCAGATGGGAGGAGAGTGCGATATACGAACAAAAATGGGGAGGACTACAACTATGGAAGAGGTATATAGATGACGTGGTCATAATATGGAAGGGAGATGATATCACATTAGAGACATTCCTTTCACACATCAATTCTAATAGAGAGGGCATTAGTTTCACTTACAAATTCAATAAAGATAAAATAGATTTTCTGGACCTCACAATACAAGGAAAAGAAAACAAATTCATTACTACTACTTACTTTAAAAGTACTGATCGAAACGGCTATATACCTATGGGTAGTTGCCATCACCCTTCATGGATAAGAGGAATTCCCAAAGGACAACTCGTGAGAATGAGGAGAAATTGCACACGAGTGGAGGACTATGAAGACCAAGCGAATATAATCCAAAAAAGATTTATGGAAAAAGGCTATAGTGAAAATAGGCTGGAAACAAAAGAATAAAATAAAAGAACTAGATAGAGAAAAAATGTTACAGCCCAGACCATGTAAACAGAAACAAGAAGAAGAACAACCTATCCTTTTTATTACAGAGTTCTCAACTCAAAATAAAGATTTCGAACGGATATTACAAAAACATTGGCCTATT
>NW_017307435.1:497122-514740 GCF_000935625.1 Nanorana parkeri | reverse complement strand
TAGAATGCCCCTGTGGTCTCCAATACATAGGGAGAACCACTGGAGAATTAAAAATCAGGATAAGGGAGCATATTAATAATATTAAAAAAGGAAAAATGGACCATAGTGTCCCTAAACATTTCAAAGAAAAGCATGGTTGCAACCCCAAGGGAATAAAATTTATGGGGCTAGATAAAATAAAGAAGAACTGGAGAGGCAGCCATATGAAAATGGAAGTCTCCAAAAACGAGACAAAATGGATTTTTATGATAGAAACCATGACTCCGAAGGGCTTAAATATAGAATTAGACCTAAATTGTTTTTTGGCCGACGACTAAAACATATTGTACAACACAGCTGAAGTCGGAATGGGAACAATGGTCTTACTATTGGTCGAAAACAACTAATACCAAACTATTGTCAGATTGTCAGATTGATCATTTTACCTCACAAGTAAGAATACCATCTGTATATGCCTCAATACCTTATGAGATCAACCTGAAACCAACCCCATATGAAGTGGCCCCGTATGAGGATCCTTACGATATTTCCTTGCTAATTTGAGCTAATCCAAATATCTCCTCCTGATTATCTAGTCCCAATTTTATCAGTCTAATGTATGTATCATTTTTTGTTGACAATTATGTCATCCCATTTTAAATGTCCCCATCTAAATATGCTTAATATCTTTTAATAATCTTTTATCAATTTTTTAATTCTAATGAAAATGAATGAAATCTGAAATGAAAATGAAATCTTTTTAAATCATAGTGGCATATCCTTAGTATTCCCCCCATGTATACGGATAATGGCGATTACCATTTAGATATAAGCATTTTTAAGCTATAATGCATTGCTAATGATATTCACCATCCTTTTATTCCCCAAATCAGATTCATATACAACAATGCGTATATTTTCTCTTTTAAACTCCCTCTTTACTTTTATATAATATTTTATATGTATAAATGCACGTAGTAGTACATTTAAAATGTATACTGTATATTAATGAATTTGGCTAATGCTTTTTAATATCATGGTTTATACATTTTAATAGCAAAGCCAATTGTGTAATTGTTTTTAGTAATGCATCTATGTATATACCTCAAAGAAATGGTGGAAACACTGACTGAGGATTGTCCCAGGCCAATTACCACATGTGTTGGAATAGCTGAAGTGATGTGTAATTAGCTAATAAGACACAGGGACACATGTCAGTCATTGAAATGAAGGTGGAACCTGGCTATCCGGGCTATATAAAGTTCCTGTGCCAGAAGGGAAACAATACCTTTTTGATAAAGTCTTTACGACGAAACGCGTAAAAGGAGTGTGCTGTTTCCCCGCTGCCACCCTGGAGAGAGACTATATATAAGTTGCTTACGTTGTTGTACCTATGGAAGTCTGTAAGTACAATCATTTTTAACTACTTGGTAAATAAAGCAATTTGCATCTGCACTTAGATCTTGTCTTCTCTCCTTTGGTCGGTCCCCCCCTCGGTTTTCTGGCTGATCCCTCCGGAGTGCTCTCCAGCCTTGGAGGTTGTCTAATTATCGCCGATGAGAGGAAGTGTAGCCTGACGGCAGGAGAGGACAGAGAAACTAACAGAGAAGTTGTTCTTCTTTTTTCTATTTTTCGGACGTATCAATAGAATTATAAACAAAAGACATTGGATTTTTAATACCATTTGGTAGAAATTTGACTATTGGTGTTATAACCCTCGTGTACACACTTTTACATTTTTTCTATATATATATATTTTTTCACCTGTATTTATTCACTTTATATCAGTAGATGTGGTTTTATTTCGAAACTTGCTAGATTTGTTAAATTATTGTTTTCTAGCCCAATGTTGTTGATTGTTAGAGTGATCCATCTTTACAATTAACTTATTATTCACAACTGTACTTTCACTTTATGGCACATATATGAATAATCTATTTACATATTTGGTTCACAATTAACTATCTAGTATTCACATTCGTATTTTTACTATATTTATATGACACGTATATTTATTAATATTTATGCACATATGCACTTTTGGATTGCATATAGTTGCAAGTAGGATTCGACCATTTGCACTGCTTTCAGTCTGTGGTATCACAAGCATCACATAATTTAAAGATTAAACATAGCACGTATCACAAAACCAAGCGCAGCACACCGGTTTATAAGTAGTCAGTATACCTTAACATTTACCGCTGGCACCTAACTTTCGAGGTTTCCCTAGTTGTTGTCAATGAAGCTGGCTCAAAAAAAAAATCCAACTAGCTCCTGGACTGGACAGACTGGCTCCTGAATTCCATATTAATTTGTTCACCCCTGCCTTATATGATCCCTAATCCACCAATGCTGAGGTTCCAGGTCATACTGGACAAATATATAATGAAATGCCAGAACTGTTTGCTTTGCAATTTAGAACCCCTCTACTATCATTATATTAAACATTTTGTTTAAAAGTTTTATTTACACTTATTATTTTATTACTTTTTTTGTATTACTCACAGATAAAAAAATCCGTGGCTATTACGGATTTTTGGCACTTCTAGTGGTGCCATTGGTTTTCCTGGGATGGTATCTCCTTGACATGAAGAAAAGACGAAGGAAAGGTATTTATTTTATCCAAAATTTTAATCTAAATAAACCTGAAAAAAAAATGTAGGTTTACCTACCTAAGAGGATTTCTACTATGAAAACTTGTCAGAAAAAAAGTCAGGCAGGGGGCAAAGCACTAGTCCCCAGTATAGCCTGTAGGCTGCCTGGAGTAGATCTTTTCCCCAGCACAGACCTACCACTCTGTCTCTGTGTGGAGGTGCTTTCAAAAGTGGGTTAATGGCGATGGGACCCTGAGGTTTGATTGAAAGATAACTGTATTGTCTTTGTTGTCCAGCAGTATGATTGTGGCCTGATTTTGGGGCATGTGAATATTAGGTAGCAATTTAAGTGCCACACTTATATTCACATGCTTTCTTTCTTCAAGCCTTGATGAATGGGGTGGTGCACAGCCCGAACATTGTTGGTTATGTGCTTAGATGAAGCACTGAGATCTTGAGGAATGCTGAATTAAGTTTTGGTTGCTTAGCAGGACATGTACATGACTACAGCATCCACAGGAAACGTACAAAAAGAACTTCCTGTGGAATCATAGATAAGTAAGCACAGAGACTACCATTGCAGTATACTGCCTTTTAGAGCTCAAAAGATAATATTACATCACTGAATGTCAGTAATACAAATCAGTACATATCAGCATACGCTGGTGTATTTCCAACACCCCTTAACAGCATGAGCATTGCTATATGACATGTGGCTTCTCTCGAAGGAAACGGTGATGATCCTTTGGCAATGGCTTGGTGAGTGCATCCTCAGTCCTTTCTTCTGATGAGCAATAGGGATGCACCGATACCACTTTTTTAAGACCGAGTACGAGTACCAATACTAAATGGAGCAAATGACTGAGGACTTGGAGGACGAGTTCGCGGCCATCTTGTTTCATTGAAGACGCGATGGAGGTCCTGTGTGCGGCAGTTTCAGGTCCCTGAAGATGGTGGACGCGGCACAGGTACTCGTTTTGTATCGGAGTATTTGCACGAGTACGAGTACTCATGCAAATACTCGGTATCGCCGCCGATACCGATGCTTGTATCGGTATCGGTGCATCCCTAATGAGCAATATTGCATATCGATAAGGAATTGTTCTTGAGTGCTTAGGTTTTAGTTTCCTAGTGATTTTATTTCTTCTTCTGCTGCCTGTCTCCATTGATTGGCTTTGCGTTTTGGTAATTTTTCTATGTCGTCCCGCAATGTTGGTTCAAGTATGCTGTGTGTCTTAGCAGTATGTGACAACTTGCAGGGTTGTTTTCCCTTTGTTGCTCGAGTGGATCTTATAATTTCAGCTTGTTCAGCAGAATTTAACATGAAACTTGACTTATACATTGTGAGTTCCACTTCTTGTTCTGACCTCTGTGCAGCTTCACTTTGCTCAGCTTCATTTGCTGATTCACTGGGCAAATTCACTTCACAACTCGCCGGGATCATTATTTCTGGTGATGGGTTCTCATCAAAATAAACGCTGCGACTTACTGTCAATTTGTCAGTCTTTGGGTGGAGGATTTTATATCCCTTACTTTGTTAACTGTAACCCATCAGAATACCTTCAATGGCTGTGTTCTACAATTTGGATTGCTTTTCCTTTGGAATATAGGCGTAAAAGCTTTACATCTCAACACTCTAATGTTCCCTAGGCTAGACTTCGATCCATGCCACATTGCAAATGTCATGACTGCTTCTCCCCAGGACTTCCTAGGTAGGTTGGCGTCTGACAGCATGCATCTGGCCATTTCTATGAGTGTGATTTATTTATTTATTTTTCCGTTCTGCTACACCATTTTGTTCAGGAGTGTATGGTGTGGTAGTCTGATGTACTATACCTTGTTTATTTAGATATGATTATTTGGGACGCACCGATATATTGGCCGCCGAATCATATGCAGAAAATTGCACTTTTGGCTAAATGCCGAAAGTGCCATTTTCCTGCCGATACATTGGCGTATCCCTGCTTTCTTTCCTCCCCGCTGTGCACTGCTATGTGTCCCAGTGGGGAGAAGAGAAAGTGACAGCCGGCTGAGCACTGCGAGAGGAGAGCGCTGTGGGCGGCCGGTGTCTCTCCTGCCACACCGCTCGGCCACCTATAACAGTGCGGCAGAGCGGTGTGCGGGGGGAGACAGTGCTGTCACAGGAGGTTGGGCTCTCCTCTCGCACCGCTCACTCAGCCTCCTGTGACAGTGTCTGTCAAAGAGGAGAGCGGGTACAAACACTCAGTAATCTGTGATCACTGAGTGTTTGTAGATAATTGAGGACATGGTATGGTTACTATATCCTCAATTATGAATGAATGGGAGTGATCTATATCCACTCCTGTTCATTCATAGTTGTAGTTATAGTAAACATACTATGTCATCAATGAACAGGAACAGTCATAGAGTATTCCTGTTCATTGATAACAGGGGATACAGAAAAAGAGATTGAGGACTATGTGTTTTAAAAGGGAAATATCAGGGGTCTTTTTAGACCCCTAATAATTCCAGAAGCCCCTAAAAGTAAAGTAAAAAATTAAAATATTTAATAAAAAATAAATAAATAAATTTAAAAAAATTTTTAAGTTTATAAAAAATAAATTAAAATAAAATATTTTAAAAATTCTTAAAATTAAAATAAAAACATTTTCGGTTTCGGCCTGACAATTTTTTCTATTTCGGTGCACCTCTAATGATTTCACTTCCTTACTGATGTATACCCTTCCATTATCGATGCATATAATTCCTGGCTTCTGTTGGAAATTGTTGCTGAACATGGCTACAAACTCTTAACATTTTTCTGATGTTTCATTCTTATGCTTCATCAGATCAGTTGTGTACCTAGAATAATCATCGATGTAAGTCAGTTAATATCTGATATGGGAGTTTTCATTCATCCCCACATGTCACTGTGTATGAGCTCCATGGGGTGGGTGGCCTGTGGAAGTGGGGTACATGTGGCCTTTGCTTCCATACAGCATTTGCATGTCATGAGCATTTGGCAGGGCAGTACAGTTATATCTTCTGATAAGCCTCTCCTTATAATGTATTTTATGGCTTCTGGGTTTCGGTGTCGTCTGTGCCATAGATGGATACATTTGTTGTGTGGATTATAAGTGGCATTTTTTACTTGTTCGTCCGCGGTGATGAGTCTGCACAGGTGTTCATTCAATTTTCCTTTTGTGAGTATTTGCTTATTGTTTCAGAGTGCACATTCATCACCTCTGAATTGAACTGTGAGACCGTTATTAGCAAGGGTTTTCACTGATAGAAGGATTCCTTCTAGCTCTGGAACATACAGTACATTTTTCATGAGGATACTCCTGCTTGGTCCCTGACAGTGTGATGCAGTTCAAGAATCCTTGACTGTTACCTTCTGCAGTAATACCTTTTCCGTTTGCTAGGAAAACGTTTGTCCTTTGCACTGAAATCAAGTTCTGTGAAGAAGGTCTCATCACTGGTCATGTGACTTGATGCGCCTGAGTCAATATACCATACACGGGGCATATTGTTCTGAGTCACTTTAAAGGTCACTTTAAAGGTAGTGCAGTTTTCTTTGTAGCTGTCTTAGCTCTTTCTCTTGTGGGTGCCTCTTGCTTTCTCAGCTCAATTTTCCAGATGGAACAGTCCTTTTTCAGGTGACCAGTCTTTCTACAGCAAAAACATGCTTCACTTTCTTGCACCTTAAGGGCTTTCTCATTTTCTTCATTGTGCATATTTTTTTAGTTCTGTCATATTCATCGATTTTATTTTCCTTTGGTGTATTCTAGTGTTAGTTCCTGCTCAGGTCTGGTTTCTAAAGCGTTCATAAGAGCACTGTATGACTCTGGAAGGCTGCATAGCAGTAATGCCATCATGTGGTTATCTTTTAATTTCC
Source organism: Nanorana parkeri (assembly GCF_000935625.1). Taxonomy (NCBI): domain Eukaryota; kingdom Metazoa; phylum Chordata; class Amphibia; order Anura; family Dicroglossidae; genus Nanorana; species Nanorana parkeri. Next base: position 508,308 of record NW_017307435.1, on the reverse strand, counting down.
TCTCAAATTGCACGTAGCTGTTCTATGATTTCCAGCATGGCATTCACATATTCATATATAATTGCTTTTGCTTGACTGTTATTCTTGTCCCATTCCTGCGCTGGTCCATCAGTGGGTCTGTGTGTACTCAGTACGTGCCACAAGTCGTCTTTGCTTAGCAGCATTTCAAGCTTTAACTCCCATAGCTGGTAGTTGGTATTGTAGAGCTTTGTGATGGCAAACTTCATATCTGAACTACTTGCCACTTTTCAGTAGCTTGGATGTGGCTCCTGTTGACTTGTAGTGTTCTGTTTAGTGTCTGGGCCCATAACCTGTTGGTTTTGTGTTTTAGATGAAACACTGAGATCTTGAGGAGTGCTGAATTTGAGTTTTACTTGCTTAGCAGGATGTTACATGTATGTATACAGGAATACAGCATCAACAAGAAACATACAGACACATAGAACTGCCTCTGAAATCATAGATAAGTAAGCACAGAGACTAACATTGCAGTATACTGCCATCTAGAGCTCAAAAGATAATATTACACCTCTGAATCTCAGTAATCCAAATCCGTACATATCAGCATATGCTGGTGTGTTTCCAACAAAAATGAGTTGGCTTTTAATTACAATTTGTTTTTGGAATAAACCTATTTTTGGACTTGAGCATTACACTGTGTAACTGCAATTCTAGATTTATCCATTTTTGTATGGTGGTGGCATTCTTGGTAGAGGAACAGGCCAGACCGACCTCCCTGATGACTGTTGGGGAGGAATGACCAAGAAGTAGCAGAAGAGTTGGACCACTGGAGGTCCTCGGGTACAAATTCATCTTCGTCAGGCCCTCAGAAGAATGATGAGCACAATAGGGACAACACCAACTTTCACCACAGTGCTCAGGAGTAGAGATGAGCCTGGGTGCAAACGCAGTTAGCCTGAGTTCGCCCAAGCCTGCTCAAAACTGTGACTGCCACCCCCTCTTCCTGGCCCAATCTGTTGCAGAGAGGGGTATTTCCTGCAACTAAACATCACAGAGGGATGGAAAATGCCCCCACAACTGCCACCACTGATTGGGCCGGGAGGAGGGGGTGACAATCACAGTTTGGGTTGGCTTGGGTGAACTCAGGCAAACTGGGTTTGCACCCAGCCCAGGCTCATCTCTACTCAGGAAGACCAAGTAAATCTGGTGTCATCGCACTGGGTGGGAATATGCCCTAAATCGGAGGTAGGCAAATTCGAGTACTCCAGCTGTGGTGAAACAACAAAACCCATCAAACATCTGTCTCTGGGAATCATGCCTGTGGCTGTTAGTCTTACAATGCATAATGGGAATTGTAGTTGCACCACAGCTGCAGGGACGGAGTTTGCCTACCCTTGACCTAAATGATCTTACGCTGTGAATATGAAGATATGAGGCTAAAGAAGCAGGAGTATCTAGGCAGGAAGGAAGTATGTTGCGTAAAGGTTCACTTTAATGATTGTAGACAACAATGATTGCCTTCAAAAATAAGTAAACATGCACTCAAATTCCGTAATACATATCTAATCATGACTTTTTAATAACTAATATGTCTTTATTCTTCTGTAGAATCACAAAGAACCCATTCAGAAGAAATTAACTATGCAGAACTTATAATGGCCCCACGAAATGTACCTACTCAGGTCAGTTTCCCCAAGACTGTTTGTAATGTACTACCGGACCTTCTATTCAAATCTAAACACTGAGTTACTGATCTAGAACTATCAGGGAAGCAAATGCAGAGTGGATTTAAAGCTCCCAATCTGCATGATTTTTCTGGGACACTGACTAAGAGATTATGTAAATGTGTGGATCACCATGGCAACCAAGAAACCTAGTATTTTAAACAAATTATTATTATACAGGATTTATATAGCCCCAATAGTTTGCACAGCGCTTTACAATATAAGGAAGACATTACAGTCACAATACAATTCAAGACAAGATGGTAAGGAGGGCCCTGCCCCTGAGGGCTTACAATCTAAAAGGGAGGGGGAAGTGATACATGTGGAGGTAGCTGTGCGGATACAAATGATTAGTAATGGCAACTAGACATGTGCACTGGCAAAAAAAATTGTTTAGTTTAGATTCGGATTTTGTGTTATTTTGTTTTTCAGGATTCGGGTGTGAAAGTCAATACGAAATTCGTTAGCGGTAGTTCGTTCGAACGTTCGTTTCTTATTCGTTTCGTTCGTTCGTTCATTTGCAACAAAGTGACATTTGAGGGGGAAAAATGTTTTTCTCCTTCTCTAAAGGCACTTTGCTGCAACGAACGAACGAAACGAATAAGAAACGAACGTTTGAACGAACTACCGCTAACGGATTTCAGAAACGGAAATTCAGATTCGTTTGCATTCGTTATATCTGTAATTCGGATACATCCGAATGTCCGAATTTCCGAAAATTCGTCCGAATTTAGATTCGGAACGAAACAAATCGCACATGTCTAATGGCAACCCACAATATGATTTAACTCATTATGTCCATGAACAAATCTTGCAGTTTTGGTATGGGTTAGAACAGGGCTCAAAATTTCCACTCGCCCCTCGCAATTTGCGAGTGAAAATTGCGTGGGGGCAAGTGGAAATGAAGCCTCCTCGGGGCGGCTTCTCTCCTGTTCACCGACCTGATGACAGCGCTCCCTCGTCCGTCCGTCTAAGCACCCCCTGGTGGCGCGCAGGAGGGAGCGCTGCCTGCTGTCAGGATGGCGGAGCGGTGAGGGGGAGAGAAGCCGCGCCCGCACCTGTCAGGATGGCCGAGCGGGTTGGAGATCGGAGCCGCTGTCATCCTGTCAGTTTCAGGATGACAGTGGCTCTGTGCGTGGCAGAGCGGGGGGATCGGTAAATATCATTGATATTTACCGATCCTCCATGTGAGGACAAAGACTGGAGCGATCGTCTGATCACTCCAGTGTTTGTAAATAACTGGGGACACATAATACTATGTGTATGTGATTCACATCACAGCCTGTTCATTCATGAATTTCTCAATGGGGAGAAACACTCAGTACAGAGGCTCCTCCCCATTCAGAAACAGCTGATAGTAAATAATTTACTATCAGTGTATGAATGAATGGGAAGCCTCTGTACTGAGTGCTTCCCATTCACTGAGTGCTGAGGCTGCTGAAAAAGAAATTGAGGATTTGGTGTCCTCAATTTCTTTTCTATTTTAAAAGGGAAATGTCAGGGGTCTGTTTGGACCCCTAATATTTCCCCGAAGCACCCCCAACAGTAAAAAAAATAAATAAATCATAAAATACAAATACAAAATTATAATAAAAAAATAAAAAATGTAAAAAATTATTATAAAAAAGTGAAAACTGCTCCCCCCACACGCATATTATTAGACATGTGCGAAGACTAAAAATTTATTTCAGATGAAATGTGTATGTGTAATGCTCTGTGCGTTGTGCTGTGGCTGTATGTGTAATGCCCTGTGCGTTGTGATGTGGCTGAATGTGTGTTGTGCTGTGTGCGCGTTGTGCCCTGTGTGTGTTTGTTTGTGTTATGCAGGGCAACTGGTGGCGAGTAACTTTGAAGGCCTGGCTAGTAGCTCAGGACCTGAAATTTTGAGCTCTGGGTTAGAATACTAATAGGAGACTTGTGCAAAGAATTCAAGTGCTTGATTTGATTAAGTTTTTCTGAATATGCTAGCTGGCTGGCTGTCCAGTCATATAATTTTAACCAGGAATAAGCACAGAGTAAATGTGGTCAGTGAGGCTGGAAGACCTGATTTTGTACAGTTATTCTGGGCCAGCCACTTAGGGTTAAACTCTGAGGATCTTCATGAGTGTCAGGCAACTAGCATTTTCAAAATTGAAGGTTAGCAATGGCTGCCTCCTACCACTCTTATCACAGGCTTCCTTGACAATAACTCACTAACCAATATACCCCCAAAAAAACTTCAGGGCATATACATATTTTATTTGGGAGATTGTTTTATTAAACACTTTACACATATTTTATATTGTAAGAAGTCAGTGTTAAGGTGCCCATACACCTTACGATTATCGTACGATAATCGTATGCGATCGACTTTTCGTACGACAATCGTAACGTGTGAATAGAGTGCCCGACCGATAGTACTGTACAATCGTACGACTTTTGACGGTCAAGCATGTTTGAAAACTTTGGTCGATCGTACAATGTTTGCATGGTTGGTGGCGTTTCCGTCCGTCAAAAGTCGTACGATTAACACTGCGTATGCGCAAACGAAAATAATTGCGGTCAATTACCACAAGTCGTCCAGGTGTTTTTTTTAACTACCGCTAATTGAACCTTGCGATAATCGGGGCAGGATGGGGGCGTCGTACGAAAATCGTACGACGGTTCGATCATCGGACGAAAAGTTTCATCCGATAATTGTAAGGTGTATGGTCACCTTAAGTGTATCAATTTAGCTTGTTAAATCTGACTTCCTAGCAAACAGCTATATACACAAAGGAAAAAACACATGTGGAAGCTGTTTTTCCTGCCAATAGATTTGTATTTATGTCCATTCAATCCTAGGATTTATACAGCCCTGTCTGGCAGGGGAGGGGACCTGATGTTTTACTGCTGCTGTTTCACTTTCTCGTCTCCTCCTTGTGACAGAACCGCCTGGTCCGAACCCACTGTATGTCAATAACACATGATTATACACTGTTACGAACTGACCAAGCTGTCACAAGGACATGGCAATAGGGCTTCAAGCCTCACCTTGAACAGAGATTTCCACACTCGTCAGACAACTGTGCAAGACAATTACCATGGTATTAGTGCTTTACGACTTAATCGTATGCGATCGACTTTTCGTACGACAATCGTAACGTGTGAATAGAGTGCCCGACCGATAGTACTGTACAATCGTACGACTTTTGACGGTCAAGCATGTTTGAAAACTTTGGTCGATCGTACAATGTTTGCATGGTTGGTGGCGTTTCCGTCCGTCAAAAGTCGTACGATTAACACTGCGTATGCGCAAACGAAAATAATTGCGGTCAATTACCACAAGTCGTCCAGGTGTTTTTTTTAACTACCGCTAATTGAACCTTGCGATAATCGGGGCAGGATGGGGGCGTCGTACGAAAATCGTACGACGGTTCGATCATCGGACGAAAAGTTTCATCCGATAATTGTAAGGTGTATGGTCACCTTAAGTGTATCAATTTAGCTTGTTAAATCTGACTTCCTAGCAAACAGCTATATACACAAAGGAAAAAACACATGTGGAAGCTGTTTTTCCTGCCAATAGATTTGTATTTATGTCCATTCAATCCTAGGATTTATACAGCCCTGTCTGGCAGGGGAGGGGACCTGATGTTTTACTGCTGCTGTTTCACTTTCTCGTCTCCTCCTTGTGACAGAACCGCCTGGTCCGAACCCACTGTATGTCAATAACACATGATTATACACTGTTACGAACTGACCAAGCTGTCACAAGGACATGGCAATAGGGCTTCAAGCCTCACCTTGAACAGAGATTTCCACACTCGTCAGACAACTGTGCAAGACAATTACCATGGTATTAGTGCTTTACGACACCGATCGTAAAAGATCATTGGGGCTAATTCACCCCAGGCCTAGGCAAAGCTCTAAAGGTGGCCATACACTTTCAACCCTCGCAAGACTTTTGTCTTGCGAGGGTTGTAAAGTAATTTAAAAAACGTACGATCTGCCCATCTTGGACAGGCAGATCGTACTTGCAAACATGCTCGAAATGCAAAAGTTGTGCGACCGTACAGTAGAAGCGATCGCACGCCTTCCCGAACGATAATCGTGCAGTGTATGGGCACCTTTAGAGACAAAGTAAGTAAAAAAAGCTCTAAGAGAAAGTAAGCAAACTAAATAGGGGGGATACAAATACTCATAACGATAATTATATAAATAAAGATAAAGGGTGAAATATAAATAATAAGTAGTAATAATGTAATTATGTAATATTTACATTCTTGCAAAAAAAACAATTGTGACTGGTTGTTTTTAACCACTTGAGGACCAGGGTGTTAAACCTCCTTTGTGTTCAGGCCGTTTGTCAGTATTCAGCACCGCTGTACTTTGAACGACATTTATTCAGTCATGCAACACTGTACTGAAAATAATTTTATATCATTTTTTTGGGAGGGAGGGTGGAGAAGATAGCAAGATTGCCGGACGGCAAGTGGTTAAGCAGGATACACACCATGGTCTTCCTCATTGTTGGAATAACAGGTAATACTTGTGTATACCTTTAGCTGAATGCACCTCATGCTGGGGCTCATTACCAAAGGAATGAACATTGCCCATTGCAACCAAATCCCTACCGTCAGTGATATAGTGGAGATAAGAATACAACATGGAAACTAAATGCTATGAGCAACAAAGACACTTTCTACTCCATGTTTCGTAAGACTGCCATTGACAATTTCATTCTGCAGTGGGAAAGTCTTCAGCTTTTTACTTCTCTTGGTAAAGTTAAAGTGATGTTAAAGTCAAAAGGTTTTTAAGCTATTTCAATTGAGCTTCCTGCAGAATCAGCTGGTTCCCTGAACTGATATCCTGTTTTATTGTGGTTCCTTTCCCTTGCAGTGTCTTCTGGAGCCACTCTTCTGTGTGCTAGTAAGCTCTGTGTGTGTCTCCACAAACACACAGGCACAGCAAGGCAAGACACTCCCCTGCTTCCTCCCTTCTCCAAGCTATTGATAGTAGGTGGAGTCTTTGCTGTCCCTTGTGATCTTGCACTGGGCAGGAAGTTCAGGGAAGCCGTGCTGAGAGAGTTTGAGTTAGCTGTTCAGAAGCATGACGACTGTAAGTGTTTGGGCAAAAATGTACAGCAATGCTTTGCTGAGCAATGTATATTTGTTTAATCTGGATTTCTGGATGAAAAAGGTGTTTAATACTACTTTACGGTTAAAAAAATGCCACAATGTGAAACTATTTTGTTTCATTTGCAGGTCGAGGAAGAAGTCAGTCCCCCAGTGGAGCCAATTGAACACATTGTGTACAGTACTTTGAGACATGGAACAGACTGATTCCAGTGGCAAAAACTCAGTATAGGGGGTGCTTCTTTGTCAGAAAAACTGCACATACCTACATTTGGTATGCTGGTGCACTGAAGGCTTGAAATAAGTAGATCAGTTATAATGAGGGTGTCTGGGTGAGACTACGTCAACAGAACACAGTCACTCCAGGCAGCCAGGGCACAACTGTCTTCTCACCATTATCAGGTAATTTACAACTGGGATTTTCCACTTGATTTATATAACATGTGACAAAATCCAGCTAGATAGATTTACAGTTTAGGGCATAGTTCTGATACAAAAGCTTAATTGTTGCACTCCATTACTTTGAGCATTGTGGGAAGCCACACAAGGTTGTAGCCAATTAACGGAATCTGCAAAGGAACAAAGTGACTCATTGTTCAGCCAGTTGGATCAGAGAGTTTTAAACGTATAATAGAACAGGGCACTAGGGCAGCAGTCCTTACCCTTACCTGGTAAAAGAACTTTGTGCACTTGAAAACAAAGCTAAGCCTTTTTAGATGCAACCAGGGCTGGATTTCCCACAAGGCCACGGGCAGCAGGGAGTAGAGGGTTAGCAGGGGTGTGGAATTCCTATCTCTCGATGCCCGGGACATGCAGTTCCGGGTGCCGGGCGGGTCGTTTTTTCTTACATTTAGCCCTGCTTTGGGCTAGCAGAGCTAAATGTACAGGGAATTCGCCGCTTGTTTTGTACAAGTGATCTCCAAGTGATGTCGCCAAGATCACTTGTATGCAGCCTGCAGGTCTGCCATTCTCCATGGGGGTGGGGTTGGCGGAAAGGGGGGCATATTGAGGAACCTGGCCTTGGGGCAGCACAGAGTTAATCCTGCCCTGGATGCAACACAGGTTGCCTCAAGAACACTTAACACCCTGAAGGCTGGAGGAATCACACATAGCTTGTCCCAGTAGGTTGGCTGTCTCAGTTCTGGCAGCCACTGAATTTTTGCAGCAGTTATGGTCCACCGGCTCTCACCATCATGACAACCCTCTACCAACACTGCTCCAGACCACCCAGTAACACCTTCCAGTCCTAGAAAGCGGTATCAGCTGAAAAAGATGTCATACAAGCCAAAGGGATATTTCCCAAGGATCCATTGTACAGACTTGGCATCACATAGTCTTCATGACTACAACCATTTTAACTGTGCAGCAAAGCTGATCTGCTCCTCATAGAACTGTACTTCACCGGGATGTGGATGGTTAAATTATTTTCCCATCTTCACCTATTGGGGTCAGAATTTTCTAGAGTGAGACTGACAACGCCATGGACAAATAACTGGCTATTATGTGGTTCTTCATGCCTTGCTCTCACATCCTGCTATCAAAGGAGAATGTACATAGTATTATTTGTATGTAAACAGGCCACACATCATTATCCAGTTATGTGAAAATGAAATTGGAGCTCCCTTTCCTTTAACTGCCATCCCTATTTGCAGGGACTGAAAGGAGGGATTCTCCTACATTAAAGCGTGTTATCAACATCAACTTGATAACACATGTATCACTGCTTATCAAGCTGACGTGGGAGAAAAGTCCCACTCCTATAACAAAGCAGGAACTTTTGTAATCTGAAACTATGCTGTCTATTACAATGTAGAGGGAGTAGGCACACACAGTTTCTGAGGGTTCCTACTATTGGGTTGCATACTAAGCAGCCATACATGGTTTAAAAGATGGCCAGGAATTCCAACATTAAGACATCAGCCTGTCCACAACCCTACTAGGACCCGTAGTAATGCTTACCTGCTCTTTGCTTAGTACACGTATATCACCATGCAAGCTTAACTGCTTCCATTCCAACTCTGTTGAGATAACTCTGGAGAGTTGGATGTGCCTATTATCACCATTTGGGAATGCCTTACGTAGACTGAACCTTACCCAGTAATATGTTCTCATCATGTCTTTCATCATCCAGATAATTGTGTAACAATTTACAGTAGGTGCAACTATTCTGGTGTTCAACACTGTGGTCTTATTTCACTTTTAATAGTTTCATTGGAAGTGTAGATGTCCCAAGCCCCATCCACCATTGGCTGCACTTAAACAGGATCTAGAGTGCCCTACCTGCTACCTAAAGGGTTCATTAAGCCCATATGAAAAGTTCACCCAACAGAGTCTAAATATGTTCTATTCAGATGTTTCCCAGTGAATTTAGCAAATCCGGAGCAGGTGTTTGCTGGTTTTACCTCTCTCCTTGTCCACTGACAAAATATTTTTTATTTTTTTTTCACAGTGTGCAAGGCAATCTGTGAATTGGCAAGTGGAGAGGAGTGGCAAACGAGTGACATTTTTGCTGCCTACCCCGCAGCAAAGATGGCAGACTAGGGTAGTAGCGGTGCCTGTGTGTGTGTGCATGTCTTCACACACAAGGAGCCTGTTCAAAGCACAGGACCAGCAACCTGAGCAGAGTTCCCTGCCCAGCCACTGCACCCATCACTCAGGCAGGTGCAGTGACCAGCAGCACTATGCTCAGTGATACTGAACCTGCACTTTTAACAGACTAAGCGTCACTGAAGCGACTCAGCCACTGCACCTACCTGGAGCTTAGTTACACTGACCCTGTGGTTTTACCTGCTCAGCATTACTGAGCTGTACTTGGGATGGTATGGACACTGTGCCCTCTGTTCCATCCCTCATCCTGCCTCCATAAGTGTTGCCTGGGGCACCTACCTCAATTGGTCTCATGGGTGGCTTGGCCCTGTTCTGTAGACCTGCAGTCAACATGAATATGACTATGCCACCAACATAACCCATCGAGTTTGTACCCAATTTTACTGAAAATACTTATCTCAAATACAGAGAGTCTGCCCAACTACACAGAGAAAGACTGCCCAGTTACACAGAGAAAGACTGCCCAGTTACGCAGAGAAAGACTGCCTAGTTACAGAGTGGCTGCCCAGTTACAGAGAGAGAGAGAAAGAGAGTGCTCAGGTATGGAGAGAGACTGCTCACTTACAGAAAGAGACTGCCTAATGAGTCTGCAGCATAACATGTCCCTGAGCAGTCCTTTGTCATATGTTGCTTTCATCACTGAGCTGCTCTGGAAAGTTAGTATTGTGTGTGAAATGGTGTTGATTTATGAAGGTTCCCTCTGCTGATGCTTTCTTCTATTGGATGATGACATCACTGGCGCCCATGAATACAATCTCACAGTGCTAATTTATCACTGGTAATGAATTAAAAAAAACATAGTTGGTCCTGACACATTTCAGAAGCACTGGAAAGGAATATTCCAGTAAAAGTTAACCACATAATCTCACATTGTACCTAGTACAGTGCAGGGTATCAGAAAGTACATTTATTTACACTTATTTTTTGTATGCAAGTATATAAAGTGATCTAAGTAAAATGTTTTAAAGTTATTGCAAATGATGATGAAATCACTTAAAATGGATGCTGTTCCTTAAAGTTTGAAAGCTTTATTTTCCTGCAGAATTGCCTAGTTCCCTGATATCCTGTTTTAGGATGGCTTCTTTCCCCTGTAGAGTCCTATGGAGCCACCCTTCTGTGCGCTAGTAACCTATGTGTGTCACCACAAACACACAGGCACAGCAAGCCAATCCACTCCTCCACTCCTCTGCTCCTTGCTCCTACCTTATCCAATGTAACAGATTGGCAGCTGTTGGAAACTGCTCTGCCCCTTGTGTGATCTTGTACTGGGCTGGAAGTTCAGAGGAGCCGAGCTGGAGCTGTTTGCCAACATGATGACTTTGAGGGCCAGTTCACACCAATTGCAGTGCGTTCCAAAGCGGTAGCTGCTGGAACGCACAGTAATCGCACACTTAACTCCCCCCTTTGTTCTGGGGCAAGAGGGGGCATGGCGGTGCTTTGAAGTCAATGGCACTGCAGCCACGCCCCCCCCCGCCCATAGTGTGATAGGACCAGTGGCAAAAACATTGCCTGTGTTCCGGTCCAGTGTGAACGCTAACAAATGCTACTTGCTGCTCTGGAACGCACCGCAATTGGTGTGATCTGGCCCTGAGTGCTTGGGCAAAAATATAAAGAAATACTTTGCAGGACAATGTTTAGGTGTTTTATATGGATTCATTATTGAAAAATGTTGGAGAGTTTATTACTACCTGCGTGCTGAATACTGCCATGATACACCAACCTTTTATTTGTTACACTTTTTTCAGTTTTTCTTTTTTTTTTACTATTTAATAAACAAACTTTGCTATTTATAATATAA
>NW_017307435.1:409522-495350 GCF_000935625.1 Nanorana parkeri | reverse complement strand
CTTTACTGTGCAAATGTAAAACAAAGAAAATGTGTCTTTTAATTTTTTTTATTGTGTTTTTTTATTGTGTTTTTTTTAAGAATGAGCTAGAATCATGACATTTTTGCGTTTTTAATAAAAGTTACGTGTTAATGGTTATTATTTTCTCATGAATACTGCAGGTATCCCAACACATACACTACAACAATAATGCATCTGTTAGGCCCCTTTCATATGGCGCCATCCATTCTGATCAGCAGAGGATCCGGAGCAGTAGGGTAGGGAACTGGTGTGACAGCCAGGGCCGGACTGGGACAAAAAATAGGCCCATTTTAAACTGAGCAGCCCAATCATGTGACCTCCAATGGCCCTGCCCCAATCCAGGTTTTTAGGACACTGGTGGAGCATGGTAACTGCAACTGGTGTGCCCCTGGTAGTTCTGCCACTGACTCTAAGATGCAGGGATCAGTGACGGGCTGGACACAGGGATCAGTGACGGGCTGGACACAGGGATCAGTTGGCCGCAGGGATCAGTGACGGGCTGGACGCAGGGATCAGTGACGGGCTGGACGCAGGGATCAGTGACGGGCTGGACGCAGGGATCAGTGACGGGCTGGACGCAGGGATCAGTGACGGGCTGGACGCAGGGATCAGTGACGGGCTGGACGCAGGGATCAGTGACGGGCTGGACGCAGGGATCAGTGACAGGCTGGATGCAGGGATTAGTGACACGCTGGTTTTAGGACCCACCTGAGACTCCACCGAGCCCACCTGTGGCCCGGCCTCCTCTCCTACAAGTCCGGTGCTGCTGGGGCCCAGCCGCCTCCACTTCTTCCCTCTACCTTGTACGGACGATACGCATGTAAGGGGCCCATGATAGGTCTAGAAGAGAGTCCGATATAAGCAGAAATGTGTCTATTTACATCAGATTACCCCCGATCAATCACGATTAGGTCCGCCAACAACAGGACTCTGGGTTTTTTTTCTGGACCTAGATAGAGTTGGGGGTAATTGGTGGATCTGAAAAGAATGCCATGTAAAAGGGACCTTAAGGCCCTATACACACTGAGCGACACTTACCTCGAGCAGATTTCCGCGCAGTTTACATCAGATTACCCCCGATCAATCACGATTAGGTCCGCCAACAACAGGACTCTGGGTTTTTTTTCTGGACCTAGATAGAGTTGGGGGTAATTGGTGGATCTGAAAAGAATGCCATGTAAAAGGGACCTTAAGGCCCTATACACACTGAGCGACACTTACCTCGAGCAGATTTCCGCGCATTCAGGATAGCACGACTGTTCGAGCGACGATCGCGCGACCTTCACAGTCGGATGCATGCAAAAAGAGTCCTCGAGCAGATTTCCGCGCAGTCAGGATAGCGCGACTGTTCGGGCGACGATCGCGCGACCTTCACAGTCGGCTGCATGCAAAAAGAGAAAAATCGTGCGACATCCGCGAGAAAAAGGGTCCTGCACAAGCCACAGCGACATGCGACATGGAGCTGTAAAATAGAACAGCTCCATTGAAAATCATTGGACGAGCGACTTCTTGCGATATCGTGCGGCAGAAATCGCGCGATTAAACGCTCAGTGTGAATGGGCACTAACTGAATCTCATACGTAATGAACACATTAGCAGCAGGATGATCCTTTTTGATGATGCAGCTGTAAAGCTGCACAAAACCTTCACTGTTCAGAAAATGAAAAGGTTTATTACAAAATCTAACAATAAAATATTATCCTTTTCCCGGGGTTGTCAATTCATATATAAGCCAGACTGAAAGAGAAACAAGTTGAGTACTTTTTGCACACAGCAGTGGCATGATGTATAAAGTTTTGTAACCAAAAACTCTATAAGCAAAGTAGCTCTCTGGATCTTTTAGTTTCTAACCTGCGGCTGAACATTGACTATGATAGTCTGACATCTGTGCTTTGTTTAGTGAACAGGAGTTTGCAATCTGAGCTTTACTTAGTCAGAAGTCAAATGAAGATCAAATACCTATATGTCATGTATGAAAATATTGTATGTACACAGCCTTTTAATGTTTGCAGTTTTGTACGTTTCAGAAGTCCAGTACAGGCTCAAGCATGTGCACACACTATGGCTCATGGCCCTGTGCATAGGATCACAGGCAGATGTGCATTACAGTGCGGATGTACATTAGCACACTCGATGCCAATCAGCCTATAAAAGCAGGAGTGTGATATGGACAGATTGCTGAATAGTCCGCAGCTAGTTCCTAATTACCTGTGACCTGACCTGCTTATTCTGCTTATCTTTATATTACCCTAATACCCAGCCTATGTTTTGACCTGCCTTTAGTACTCTGCCTGCCCAATGTGACCTCTGCCTACCTATTAGACTGACTTCTTCCTTGTACCTCACTGCCCGACTCTTACTGACCTCAGCTTGTGCCCCTGACTCTGCTTCTGTCTTCTGATTAGGTACTTTGCTGCCCAGATGTTACCGAGCTTGGCTTGTGCCCCCGACTCTGCTTTCTGATTTGGTACCCTGCTGCTTGGCTGTTACTGATCTCTGCTTGTGTCTCACTACCGCTTTGGTACCCCGTTGTTCCAGTGTTGAGTCCCAGCCCTGCTGCCTACAGTCATCTGGACTATGCACCCAATTGCTGCTCAGATCCAATTCAGCCTGCAAAACCACCACTCATGCTACTGTGCCTTCACACACTTCCTGCCACCACTTCCAGGGGTGTTGGATGAGAGGACCCCTCATCAGCTCTGTCTCTACCAAGGTACGTGACCATTTTGCTCTACAAATACATTTTAAGTGCCAACTTGTTAGTAGGGATCAGCTTAGATTTAAACCAGACCACCTCTGAACCCAGAAGGAGCTCCTCCTAAACATGGAAGGAAGCTCTTTCTGTGTCACCCAATCAGTTGCAGGGAGAGATTCTGCACACCTCCACATCAAGTCGTGGGCAAGATGCAGAAATATAATTGACCTTTTATGGATATATGCCTATATTTGGTAAATTTGTGGCCATATAAGGTAAATGAATCAGCACAAGCATCCCACCCCTTTGTTAACATGCAGCTGCGGGGCAGAGAATGCCCGTCCCACATATGATTGGTTGGCAGTGTCCATGGCACACCCTTGTTTGGAGGAGGTCAGGTTCGGACTGTGTTTAGCTTCTACCATAGAGCAAAACTTAAAAGGGGTCTATTTATAAATTTTCCAACCAGCCATACATGGGGCAAATGGCATTCCGTAGATGGAGGCGGGGAGCACAGGAATTTCCTATAAAATCAGTCTGAAGAAGTGGGTGTTCTTAGACAGACTGTTTTGCATGTGACGTTGAGCCTCCATGATTGAAATAACTGAAATCCAATGAATTAAAGGGGTGGGCAAGGCAGTATAATACTTGGAGGAAAGGCCAAGATTATACTTCTAATGTACAGTGAAATAATAGCAAGCAATATCCGTACTTTCAGTACGAACTTTGTAAGACTGAAGGGAAGACTGGAGTCCAGCTTTAAAGTTTAAACCAACAAATGCATTTTAACTTTTTCACAGCATAAGGAAGTTTCCTTGAGATTGTGATTATAGAGAGATCTTTACCATACAGACTGTGGTTGCCTAGGGGTTAATATTAGAAAATGTTGAGGCGTTTCCTCTGGGCTTGCTGGTAGATTTTCATGAGAGGACAAACTGCTGCAAATATCCTTCTGCATCAGATGATGGGAACTGCTTAGTGGAAGATTTAAAGCCATCATAACATTTTATAGGCAGAAACTGCAATGACATTAGTTAGATAATTATGATTTAAAATACTGAAATAAAATCATGTTACTTCAAAAATAAAATAAACTTATTTGAATGATAATGGCTAAATAAACCATAAAATGGGTTCTACGTTTTGCATTTCCCTTATTGATATGAATAATAATTATTATTATTTTAATGGAATGACATGCCAGTGGACTATTTATAAAGGATGCATTGTGCAATATATATGGAATTCCATTATCATTTTAAAGACCATTCACCCTTTTTGGTCAACATTTCCAAAGAGGTTCATCCATCACATTAAAAAAGATTTGCCCATTAGCAGTCACATACAACCTAATAGAGGTATTCCAATCGCAAGCAAGATTCACCCATCAGCTGCCACACATGAGAACCAAGTTAATGCTCTTTAATCTTCCTGGCGGTAATCTCGAGTGTGGCTTGGGGGTAAATTTTCCGCACCAAAAGCTGTAACCCCCGAGCCACACTCGGGCGTCTTCCGGGTTCCTTTCCTGAGAGCGCCTGCATTGCAGTGGGGCGGAACCGGCGAGAAATTCAAAAGTAAAAAATAGAAAAAGAAAAAATACTGAGATAATCATACTGCCAGGGAGATTAAAAAATGATGGCTGAATGGGCAAATATCATTTGTTATTGGAATATGCGTTTAGAAATGTAATCTCAATGCATATAAAATACAGGTTTGGCATTGCCAGTGTGAATAAAGCCTAAGAGCTTTTGTAAGTGTTTTGTAAATCCAATCGAAGGCATGGCTTAAATCAGTTTATATATGTAGCTGCACTCCTGATGGTACTGGACCCTCAAATAATAGGTGTGTGCTCGAAGAGATGGGATTGGATGGTGCCATGCTAAAACCAGGTCAAAAGATACAAATCATCAGCACTCCAGATATTTAATCATGTCTCACAAATTTACTCTATGTCACTCTATGTTGCCTTGGGAAAAGGACCCTGTGAGTTGTTTTGGGTATATGTTTAAATCAGGGGTCTCAAAGTACCAGCCTGCGGGTCGGAACTGGTACTATGTGGCTTGCAGCCAGCTGACAAGTCAGGTACGCGGTCACAGTCTTTTATTTTATTAGTAGTAGTAGTATTGGTATTATTTTTATGTATTAGTGCTGTACAACGATATCAAAACTGCCCTGTTCTAGCAGCGCACAGGAGATCCAGGCCACCACTCTAACACAGATCATAGCACCACACATCGCCAGAAGTGCGACATGCCCCTTGCATAGTGCTTCAAGCAACAGCATTCACACTCCCTGAGGAGCCTGACTGCACAACAGTGTTAAAAACCATGACTGAAATTGGGCATTAAGCATGTGCACAAAGCACCATGTACAAAATTCTGTATTTGTTGATTTAGGTTCCATTTAGCACTATGCTGTGCTAATTTGCTGATGTTTGCTGAAGAAACTCCTAAGTGTGTTTTCTATTTGGTTGTTCATGTAAATAATATTTTTTAGGGATGCACAGAAATTTCGTCCATTATGGCCGAAAATGGTACTATGGGCAAAATGCTGATACTACCAGAATGGCCGAAAATAAGGTGAATCCCTAACTTCTCTCCTCCCCTCTGATCCTCGCTGTTCTACCCCGCCTGCGTCGGCAGAGGCAGTAGGGATCAGAGGGGGCACAGACCAGTGCTCAATTGGGAAAAGAGAGACTCTCTGGAGGCCCAACGGGGTGGTGCATGACAGGCGAGTCAGGATGGAGAGCTCCGCTGATATTTCCCTAAAGCTCCTAACAGTAAAGAAAAAATACAATTATTTAAAAACTACTTACAAAAAGGTTAAAAAGATTGGAAAAATGTAAGTAATTTTCGGTTTCTTTTGACAATTAAAAAAAAAAAAACATTAAAAAACATTTGCATTCCGGTGCCGCTAATATTTTCTTGTTAGGGGGTTACCTTAAGAGTAAGGTTCCAATATTTGCTCCTGTGCTTGTTGAACAGCATCTGATCCTGCAGATCTGATCCAAATTGTTCCAAAAAAAAACTACAATCCTAGTAGTATAGGGGGTTTTGAACGAGGCGCCAGACTGGTTGTAAATAAATATCAATTTATTAAATATCCTAAAAATAACATGATTCAAGCATAAAATACATACAAGATTAATGAATTCCTCAATTCCAGTCTCATTTCATATTGAACATATTCTACATAATATTTAAAACCATAGGCAAAATCCAAATCAAATATTTCATATTCTTTTCACATGTTGTATTGCAAAAATCTTCAAATGTCCAACACGTTTCGTGTATTTACTTCATCAGGGAATATTGTGGCAGGAATCTAATTAAGAATATATAATCCATTGTTTATTAATAAATCTATATATGTGCAATGCTCATTCTTTAGTATTTTATATGCTGTAACACGCTCACAGGGTTATTGTCCCTCCACTTACCCAAGGTCCAGGAATCATCTGCAAACCTATCCCAGAGTAACGTGGATCAGAATCCCGCCCCTCACAGACATCATGCGGCGGACCCATGGGTGCACACAAACAGCCCGGGGTTCTTATGATCTATAATATGGCCGTAATAATTATTTTAATACTTTAACTTATTCTCACTAGTTGAATATTTCGAAACCATATTTACTATAACTAATACCCCTTCATTGTCACAGGTCGGCTAGAACTATGAGGTGAGTGGAAATCACTCCCCTCATAGTCCTCCTTTAAAACACCCTCATATAGGATACCATAGGTATTATAATGTGTATTCCCCTATATATATGGGGAGCTCCTAATCGTCAGTGCTCCTTTATGTGTGTCAGTTAACATTTCCCATACTCATCAGAATGTGATACTCAACCTATGTGTTACTTTGATAACCAGCTCCCATCCTATAAACATATGGGGAACTTTGAGATTTTGCTTTTAAGTTCCTTTACTGCTTGTTCAGAATATATTAATACTTTAATGTTCATAAACTTGCCACAGGTTTACTGTTCTGGGCCTTTCTGATTGGGCAAAGCTCCCACACGTTTAGGTAGAGTCGGAGCATACCTGATCCCTCTCATGTTTCCGGAAACCCTACTGGCCCATTGTGATGGGCTGCCTTACAGGCAATAGAAGTGTATTTAAGGTGGGAGGGAATGGGCTAGATTCATGGCTACCAGAAAGTGCCTGATCAATAGGGCCAGTATTCAAGCATGGGAGCGTCCAACACAACTCAGTGGGAGCGTCACTTTAACCGCTTGAAGACCAGGTGTTTAATTGGAGAGCAGATAAATGATCTCAGGAGCCCCCCTCTCTACAGGAGCGTCCAACACAACTCAGTGGGAGCGTCACTTTAAGGTGCACCTGTCAGTAGTACTAACTCCTGATGAGCAAATCAGGCCAGTCCATGTAGTCAGGATCCGCTAATTGCCAATTGGATCGATTTGATGAACTGATCCTCTCATAGAACTATTTTGGGGGGAAGGTCAAATGGTAAAATTATTTATGTAAATTACATAATGCCATTAAGGGAATGCAAATTGAAATTTTGTTATGTTTTTATACAATGACAATAATGCCATATTATTATATTAGTCTTATTATTAAAAGGGTAAAAGGCAGACAACTCACCCGCATCAGTTGTGGGGCATAGTAGCCCACTTTTATTAGTGACAGAATGGCTCCAACACGGGATTATGCAACGCATATCAAAAAGTTATTTTCAATGCAGGTGTTAGAGGAGAATAGCCATTGAACAAGACTGAAAATCTTGCCACTGTGACCTTAACAATCAGTGTTTAATCATGGCCCTTCTAACTTGGTACATATTTTTCATATGCAATAATATCCAAGCCTCAACTAAGGGAGGGGCATTGGAAACCCATTTAGGAAACCATTCTGCATGCTGTAACTAGGACTCTCAGTATGGCTAAATTAAAATGGGAGTCTAGTGTGGAAGAGTCCAATGAGCCCAAAATACAAGTAAGAGGAGAGACAAGGTGAGGTTCAAAATGACCGTTTTTCAAGCATTTATCCATCTTCTCAACAGCCGCCCCCCTCCCCCAACACAAGCCCTCTCAGTACAGGAAATGTGGAGTGGACTGCTGCAGTTGGCTGACCAGACACCAACCAACCATTTTAATTGTCAGATTCTAGGGTACCAACTCCATAGGAATCCTGATGCAAAAGCAACCTTCCTCAGCAGAAATTTGCTACACTTATCGCACCACCTTGGTACCTGCCATCCCAAAATAATATTCTTTTATTAAAGCAGCCACCAGTAACAAGCTTTTAGATGATGTATTTCGTGCTAGGCACAATGTTATACCTAGCTCGAACTGCATCCGATAAGGAGCTTGCTCCTGCTGGCTCTTTTATTTAAAGAAGCATATTATTTGCATTATTATTTGTGTTCCTGTTGGTGCTACTCTTGATTATAAGGTATTTTCTAAGCAAGAGAATCCTGATACTCAATTTATAAAACTTCAGTTACAATTTCAGTTACAGGTCACAATCACACTCCACCTGCCTTTATTGTAACTGTAAAAGCAGCAGGTGTTCATGCCTTTCATTTCCTTTCATTTATCAATGTATAGTCTATTCAAATATTTGTTTTTAAAGAAACATGTATGAGATGTCAAGGGCAGAGATCTTCAGTTTCTCCTGCTCTGGGGCATGTAGAGCTGTCTCCTTGAGGCAGCAAGGAGTTTGCGCTTTACCTAAAAGATATCAGCTTAATATAATGTTGATTAATATATGTTTATCCTTTTTTTTAATTGTTTGTGTAATTTATAAAGCTCTATGCAAAGGTACAATTCGGGTTCAATTTTAATTTTCAGAATGATGCCCTCTCATCAAGTACTCTTTGATATGATTCATAGTTTACTCGATGACTGCAAGTTTGCCCGGTCCTGAAGCAGTAAAACAACCCAAAACCTTAACTTTTTTTATTACCTTGCTGTACAGTTGGTATCGGGTTCTTCTCCTGAGATGTCATCCTCTGTTTGCACCAAGAGTGTCTACTATTACTGTGGACAAACAGCTCTATCTCTGATTTATTGGCCCACAGCACATTGTTCCAGAAGGGTTGGTCTTTGCCTATATGTTCAATAACTAACTAGTAGCCTTGATCTAATGTTCTTTTTGGACAGCAAAGGTTTTTTCCCGCCACACCTATGCAGATTAAATTGGTACAATTTCTTTCAAATTGTAGCTATGTGCATTTGGACTGTTGCAAGGGTCACCAGGGCAGGATTCCCCACAAGGCCACCGAGTCCCGGCCTCGAGGTGGCAGGGCGCAGAGGGGGCGGCAGCAGTGTCCTTGTCTGGAAGTTGCGGGCGCCGGGCGGTAAGTTACGCTTTCTACATTTAGTCCTGCTTTGCACAAGCAGGACTAAATGTAGTGTGAGGAAGCCGATTGTTCGTTTACCAGTGATCTCAGCGATGTCGCCGAGATCACTTGTAAAAAGTCTGCAGCCAGCCGGTCCTTTCCTACCCCCCCTGAACCTACCTCTGTCCTCGCTGGCTCCGTCCTCCGGGCTCCGCCGCCGAGTCTCTCTCCTCTTACTGGCCACTGATGCAGGGAGCCGAGCGGCAGGGTTCAATGCAAAATTACTCCAAGGTAACATTTCCAGCACTAAAAATTAGGATTATGGCCAAAATAAATCTCATTGGAATATGGCAGACTCTGCTGAATTGCACAATAAAGGTCCCATGCTTAGCATGGATTCCCACACTAATCCAGGCATGGGAATGTCAACATTTACTTAAAGAGGAACTTTACCCATAGCTTTAAAATATCAACAAACACACCTTTAGAAATGTATAAACAATAATGTGCCGAGCTAAAATAAATCAAATATTTTAAATACAATACAATATATCATATATGAATATATCACATATGTGTACCTTTAGTCAAATAAGGCATAAAAGATATCTACAAACACATGAGAAAAACAAAGAAGTCCCAACAAAAAACAATTGTGATCGTGCAAAAAATTGCCTCAGATGATCCACCGCCATTCTGTGTTAGACTCTCAGAGTTAGGATTATCACACTATGTAAGCAGACCTTCACCTCCACCCAGTGACGCAATGGATACGGGCATCGAGTATTGCCGGATCAAACCAGCAAGGCAAATAGCAGAGAGTAATGGAACGCCCGTTCGTCCGGCTCAGCTCAGAGTAGTGACATCGGAAGCTCCGCCCTACGTACGTTACGTCGAAACAGGTGACTTCGTGTTAGACGCCTTTAGAAATGTTTAGTAATGGAAATCTACAAACACATACTTCAAGATAATTGCAGGCTTTGTATTATTTGCATACCTTATTTCTCTTTTCTTCCCCAGTCTCCTGACAGTGGCCATGTTAACGAAGGGCAAATTAATAGCTCTCCCTTTACTTTCTGGAACTCTGGCACATGTGACTAGGACATGTGACCATGCACATCATCTCAGGGAAGGAAAATTAATTTCCCTGAGATCTCATGAGATTACAGATGAGATTTCCCACCAATGCTCTGCTGATGTAACCTTCCCAGGATGCAACACTTTGGCACATTACATCATTTGTGCCAGAACTGGACCAGGAAATAGATAAACTGTATTTGTAAGTAAATGAAAAACAAGTTTGTTTAACTAATGAATGCAAGATGATTTTAAATCAGCAGTCAGATTTTTAATGAAAGGGAGTAAAGGTCCACTTTAATAATACACCCTAAATGTGTTCTTAAGAATGAGAGAGATGTTTATTTGCCTATTTTATTCTCATAGAACTAGAAATCCTAAACAGTATTATTATTGGCAACAGACTGTGATGTTTAACATATATATAAAACTGATCACTAATCATGCTAGGTCACACCACAAGTAGATATTAGAGTTAATTTGCTACTAAATCACAGGCATTTTTGTTACCAAAAGTTAAATTAAATGCAGGGCTGGATTTCCCACAAGGCCAACCAAGAGGGACAGCAGGGGTGTGGAATTCCTATCTCCCGATTCCCAGGACATGCATTTCCGGGTGTCGGGCGGGTAGTTGTTTTCTACATTTAGCCCTGCTTTGGGCAAGCAGAGATAAGTGTACAGCAGGGACACCTCCCAGTGTTTTGTACAAGATCCTGGCGATGTCGCTGAGATCACTTGTATGCAGCCTGCAGGTCTGCCATTCTCCATAGGGCGGGGGGTTGGAGGGTAGGGGGGCGCATTGAGGAACCTGGCCTTGGGGCAGCAGAGAGACTAAATCCGGCCCTTATTATATGTTCCCAAATAAAGACCTGAAGAACTTTATCTGATATAGAACGTACCACATGCTGCTCTAGATGAGGCTAGGCTCCACTTTTTACAGCTACATCTCAGATGCTGGCTTGGCTCATCTTCACCGGGTCCGGAGCAATCAGTAGCAGCAGCAGCAACATGAACACTGAACATGGAGATACAAAATACTATCCTTCCTTTATTAAAACAGCCAACAGTAACGAGCTCTTAACTGATGCATTTCATATTAGGCACAACGTTGTACCCAGCTCAAAATGCATCAGAAAAGAAGCTTGTTCCTGCTGCCTGTTTTATTAAAGAACGAATATTATTTTGTATGTCGAAGTGCGGGGGTTTCTGTTGTTGCTACTTTTGATTGTTAGTTCTTTCTGTAAGCAGGAAAATTCTGATACTTAATATGGAAAATATGTAACAAGGTAATTCAAGTTACAGATGATCCTGAATCTGCACCTGCCGGACCGCAACAATTCTTCCTTTCTTGTTATATGGGTGTAATCACATAAAAATAATCATAAACTTGTTATAACTTTGCAGGTGTTCATGCCGCTTTCCTTTCATGTTATCAATATATAGTCTATTCGAATATTGTTTTCAAGAAAATTGTATGAGAGATCAAGGGCAAAGTTTAATGAAATAACAAAAAATACAGTATAAGTTAAATTGTAAAAATGACCTTACATTAAAGGGTTATTAAAGGAGAACTATGAGGTGAGTGCTTTTCAACTCACAACGCGTGACTAAAGTAATCCTGTTATTTTCTTTTGGGCTCGTTCACACCTATTTTGTGCACTGCAGCACTGTTTTAAAAAAGGTGCACATGCTTCTTTTGGTGCTACAAGGTTTGTTTTAACCTTATAGACTTCAATGGGTGCACATGAAAAAGGCACAGAAGGGCTTTGTACGCCATCTAGTGATACATTTCTTTATTACTACCTATGTACACTGCACAACTGTATCATATGGTGGATACAAACAGAAGCATCTAAGGCCGCTGCTAATGTGCACCTCTGTAGTCATCAGCAGGGAGAATAAAGCCAAGAGGTAATTTCACAGTCCGCCTAAAGGTTCTCTATCTGTGAAAGCAGTAAGTACTTTTTGTCCCTTTTTTCTGGAGTCTGCCAAGTCTATGGGCATCCTGTGGCTTCACCTTCTCTCACAGGAATATTGAGTGAGAGTCAATAAACTCCTTGTTTGCAATAAAAATGACTGGTGCCCATCTGTTCACATTGTTCCACTATTGCTGAGTACAACACCATGAGGTGAAATACCAACCCACCCTGCCTCTTAGGGTCCCCATATGCCCTTGCCCAGAGGAGTGCTACATAACCATACAGACCAAAGCAAAGGACCAAAGCAATAAAAAATCCCAAAAATCTCACACTAATTAGTGCATAGCACAGCACAGCTTTTAAGAAAACTTTAACCACTTGCTGAATTATTGGTCACACTCCGACATTAGCGGCAATATGTAACACGTGTGGCATAATCGTTGTTTTTGCATGTAGGTGCACCGAACACGTATTTACATTTATAAGTATTTACGTTTATAAGTGCGTGCTCCGGCAGCTCACTCACTTCCATTCGCCCCTATTCTCATAGGGGCCGAATGGCAGTGAGTGAATAGCCGAATGCTGCTCGGCTATTCTGCTCGCTACCTCCGAGGTAGCGAGCAGAATATAAATAAATGGAAATAAATGGGAAAAAAAGATTTAAAAATTTGAATTTATTTTTAAAGAAAGTTGTAAAAAAAACAGCGTGGGGTCCCCCTCCCAAACCATACCAGACCCTTTAGGTCTTGTAGGAAAGTTAGGAGGGACCCCATTTAAAAAGAAAAGGAAAAAAAGGCGGGGGGTTCCCCCCAAAAGTCATACCAGAGGTCTAGTGGAATTTTAGAAGGGACCCCAAGTTAAAAAAATTTTAAAAAGTGTGTGGGGTTCCCCTATAAAGTCATACCAGACCCTTGAGGTCTGGTAGGAATTTTATGGAGGAACCCCACCCCCAAAAAAGGATGTGGGGTCCCCCCTAAAATTCCATACCAGACCCTTAATCTGAGCACAGGCCTGCCAGAGCAGGAAAGGGGGAGGACAAGTAAGCGGCCCCCCTCCCTGCCAGGACTGCTGGCTGCTAGAAAGCAAGCATAAGTCGGCATCTTAGCAACAAGTGATGCACGCTGGCCCCATTCAGCTGTCAGCTGGAAGATTTCCTATCTGACAGCTGTATATAAACAAAGGGGAGGAGATGCTGTTGACATCTTTGAGTCATTATAGCTTCATCTCCATATTCAGTCAACGTCATCACCAGCAACCCTGCCCATTTGTTTATATTCATTTGCCGGGCAGTAGCTGTCGTTGAGGTATCCAATAGGATCATCTTCTGTGGTGAGTGTGTTTTTTTCGGTAGGTTCAGTGGTGTATTTTATCGTGATTGACATGGATCTGCATCACTGGCTGGCGTGATTGATGATGGGTGTGCAGCATAAGACTTTATTTTTAATAAAAGGTTTGTAAAGGTGTCAGTGTCTTTATTTATATTGTAATTTTTTATGAATGAGTAGGAGTACTATGTACCCATTACTCATTGACATGGGGGGACGATATCTGGGGGCCCCACATCCTCATGGTGACAGAATGTGGGGAAAAGGCATAACCCCCATGTTGAGGGCATACTGTATGTCTCGTATGGTTCAATGGTTAGGGTGGACATTCCGGCTGACTGCCATCTCCCCTATCCTGGACAACCACACTGCATGTTCGGATAAGGGTCTAGTATGGATTTGAAGGGGAACCCCATGTAATTTTTATTTTATTTTGTTTTGCATGAGGTTTCTCTTTAAAATCTATACCAAAGGCTCATCAAGCATGAGGGTCTGGTATTGATCTTGAGTGAAACCCCACATCATTGGGAAAAAACAAGCAGGCAAGGTAATGTCATTTACCATAAAATGTTTTTTTTCTTTCTAAATGTCAGTACATTGTATACATCATACAAATGCCCCACTTCACAAGCAGGTTAAGCTATATATGTATATGTGGGCCACTACAATGTATATGTATGGGTTTCAGTTGTTTAGACAGGGATGCAATTTCAGTGCTTGCCATAGGCACTTTTTTTTCTGTAATAACACCTCTGCCCAGAGTAAGAACAGTCATATTATGTCCAATAGCAAAAAAGTAATGTGAACAACAGCACAAAAACTAAAGCCTAGCATACCTAACCATTGTATTCAGAGGAAGGGAGGTTTAAGAAATACAGGGTGATACCTGACAGGCAACTGATCCCTTAAGGAGTTATCCAAGCATGTGAGAGCCCTTACGGTACAAATTGAAAATGGAGAGAAGGGTAAGCACCCTTAGCTGAAACAAAATCTGAAGGGCAATAACCCTGAACCCCTCTTATGGAGAGAATGAGGTAATCAACAACACCTGTATAAAAAGTTAGGCAGGGATGCATTGTAACACAAACATACAAGAACATATGGAAACAAAAGGATAACAATAAATCCTTCCCCCTATGTGTTTTAAAGGTGCGGACACCACAATGCAAGTCAACCTAACCAGTTATAACATATATGAGCCTAAGACTTAATTATCTAACTGACACCTGTAAGGAACAGAATCATCTGCCAAGGAGTGAAGGTAGAAATCCTAGTATTAGAACTAGAATCATTTACCTGATAGAAAAGGAAAGAGGAAGAAACTGAGGAGACTTCCTCAGAAGACTGCAGCTTCGTCACAGAAGAGGATCTTCTCGGTATCAAATCCAGTCTTCCAGACTCAACTGACCCTCTTAAGGAAACCTGTAGCAGGTTAACCATGTGTCTATCCTGCTAACCCTCCAAGGGAGTAAAGGACTTTCTAACTATGGATATTTCATAGAAAGGAATAAGAAGGGGTTCGCCCATGCAGATCCCCCTGCTGTTTAAATGGGGATGATAAGAAGAGGAGATCTTAAAGACAATAACTTGAGTCTTGGAAAGATTGAGACACAAAGACTCACTTCAACACTGTCACTTCCACATTTTCCCAAAGAAAGGGAAAGGGGGGACTATTCTCTCCATAGTTAGAGTCCAACATAGAGCATCTAGGACTTTTTTGGCCTGGAGAGACAGACCAACATGGAGCCTTGTCCGCCTTCCAGACTCCCTAACTCAGAAATCAAATAGGAAATATGCCCTTTTAAAAACACACATTCAGCCTGGTATGACTGTAGATATGCATGTGGAGAGGCCTTACAAAAGCTGCCAGACATCAGCACTCAGCAGTACTTAGATATAAAAATGTATCCTTGTTTATACAGTGGGTGCAGACTCCAATGTCTGTGATTGCATTGTCATTAGACAGCGCTGATCACAGCCAAAATGCACATAGCCAATCTGAGTGTGAAACACAAATGTAAACACAACCTCCCCTGTTGTCTCTGTTCTGAAATGAGATAGAGCCCAGCAGCCATGTGTCCCTTTCCCATAGCTCAATAGTTTTGGGAAAAACCTCACCGGAGACCTTATCTTCATTGCAGCAGATGACCCTGCGGATAGTCCACCATCAGCGGCCAAAATAAGGTACTGTACATACAAACAGTATACAAACAGCAGAGTTTGCAGACCTTTCTTCAACCATCCCAACATCAGCATGTCTCCTCATCCTCCTGAAGTGGGGTGTTCACTTTCCAAAAAGAGGTCATTTTGGGGGGTGTTTGCACTGGCTTTACATCTCAGGGCCTCAAGAAAAAAAACCTTTGTTTTTAATTTTCTGGTCTTTTTTCCTTTATATAGTAAAACTAAAAACCCAGGGGTTATTAAATACCCCCAAAAGAAAGCTCTATCTATCTCAAAAAATGATATAGAATTAAATTGGGTACACTATTGCATGACAGAGTAATTGTCAGTCAAATTATCACAGCCCTGAAAACTGAAAAATGGGTTGGAAAGGAAGGTTATGTAACATATAGGCGATATGGCAACTCAGCTGTAAAAAGAAAAAAAGCATTGCATATTTATTGAGCACAGCAATGTCACATGACCAGCTCTCCTGCAATCATGGAGCTCCACTGGAACTCCATTGAGCTTCACTGCCTACACACCGCAGCCCGCTTTTAATGAAAGGGAGGGCCGCTGTGTGCATTGGGAAGAGTAATAACAGAGAGCAGATATATACAGATAGGTGTCTCTAAGATGTTAACCAACGTAAACCTAACCATAGAGTATTGTGAGCTTTGAGGACCTTTGAGAATTATCATTCCACAGTGCAAGCAGCTAGGGAGGTTAGTGAAGGTTTTTTTAAAGCTCTTTTATTGCTTGTTGAGAATACAGAAACATGTTAATTTCTATAGTATGGGCAGGTTAGGGTGCCCTTTAAGATGGAATGTCCTTTTGCATTGCATCTGTTCTTGTATATATTTTTTTTAGGTTTATATATGTATATGTAACCATATATATATATGGTGACATGGCTCTCCCCATGTCAGCATTCCACGGGTTAGCTCCGCCCTCAACCCCAAGTAGGACCACCTACACTAGATGATAAATCCCCCCTGCTCCACTCACCCTGCGTTCAATTACACGCCGAGTGAAGACACTACTGGGGAGGGAAACCTATGCTGACATGGGGGAGAAAAGGAAAGGAAAATTACGGTAAGTATTGATAACAATTTTCCATATTTCTGGCTCACCCCCATGTCAGCATACCACGGGAAATAGCTAGCCACACAAAAACATGGGAGGGTTCATAATGCAAAAAATAATTTATTAGAACAGGCCGCTGTAATGCGCCCTTGGGTTTATGAGAGGTGAATGGATCACAGCTGCGGGTCAAGTCAAGAAATAGTGCTGGGTATGGCAATCAGGCTAGAACCCCAAGCGTCTCTCTCAATCTTGACAGAGAGTGAGGGGTTTATGCATCATCTGCCACAAAAGATAACTACAGTATAAGGAGTGACCTACTATTGGTTATTCAATTCATAACCCAGTTGGGTCTATATGCATCAAAAGATACGGCAATGGATAATAGTAACAGTTCTGAGTTATGGTAGTATGATCAGTGTCAGATAGCAGTAGGTTCAGGATTTAGCCAGGGTTAAGCAGATAACATCAGTCACAGTTCCATAGAGAAAGATACTCAGACAGTCCAGCAGGCTAAATGTCATTCCCCCACCAGGTATTATACTTGCGGTTTGTGGCTGGGTCCCCTAGTCTCCTGAGAATGAAGTGGAGGTGGCTGGTGCAAGGTAGCTGGAAATCCTGGAGTGCAGAGGGGGTTTTGAGGCTCCTGGCGTCGGTGGGGCATCAAACCCAATAGTGGAACGCTCTCACCACGTTCATGTGACCCTTATATAGTCCGCGGAAGTGGAGCGTGCTGTCACTTCAGCGATCCACGGTGGAGCGCATGGAACCTCCTTGGTTTCCGGGGGTACCGAGAATGAAACCCACGAGTCAGAAGAGGAGCATGCACCTCTCGGGCGTTCTACCATGAATCCTCCTGAGAAACGTAGCCCTTCCACCTGATGAGGTACTGCAGGGTTTGCCCACGTCTCCTGGAATCCAGTATCCGCTCCACCTCATACTCGGTTTCACCCTGAACTTCAACGGGAGGAGCAGGTTTAGGAGTCCTATGAGGGAAAGGATCGGGTACGTAAGGCTTGATCAAGGAGACATGGAAGGAAGGGTGTATACGGAAATCACAAGGGAGTACAAGCCTCACGGCATTAGGGTTGATCACCTTCTCAATGATGTAGGGGGCCAATGAACTGTCTCCCTAGCTTCCTTGAAGGAAGCTTCAGCCGCAGATTCCTTGTGGAGAGCCAGACCTTGTCGCCGACCTGATAAGCTGGTGGGGGGCGCCTCCTGAGGTCATAGTAGCGTTTCTGTCTGTCTTGAGCGAGGCGAAGGTTCCGCTCGAGGAGTTCCTTGGTCTCAGCCAACGTAGACAAGTAATCTACCGCCGAGGGCACATTGGAAGGGAGGACACCAGCAGGCAGCTGCATCGGATGGAATCCGTAATTTGCGATAAAAGGGGTCAGACGAGTAGAGGAACTAGAGGAGTTATTGAAGGCAAATTCAGCAAGTGGGAGCAGGTCGTACCAATCATCTTGGAGGTGTGTGGTATAACACCTCAGATATTACTCGAGGCACTGGTTTGCCCTCTCCGTCTGTCCATTTGTTTGGGGATGGTAAGCTGTGGAGTACCTGTGATCGATCTGTAGTGAGGTGCAGAGTGCCCTCCAGAATCTGGAGACAAACTGGGTGCCTCGGTCCGATATGATTCGGGTCGGCAGGCCATGTAATTTGAGGACATGTGTGATAAAGGACTGTGCGGTCTACTTCGCAGAGGGAAGTCCCCTTAGGGCAATGAAGTGTGCCATCTTGGTAAGTGAATCTACTGCTACCAGGCTGGTATTATGGCCCTGGGAAGAGGGTAGTTCGACTATGAAGTCTAGGGAGATGGTTTCCCATGGCCTTTTAGGTATGTCTAGAGAAGTGAGCAAACCGTAGGGGGGTCTGCGTTCGTGTTTGCAAGTAGCGCATACGTGGCAGGCGTTCACGTAGCTGAGAACCGTCTTTTTAAGGCCCGGCCACCAGAATTGCCTTCTGATCAATTCTAGGGTTTTAGCTAGACCGGGGTGCCCCGCCAAGGGAGCGTCATGTAGCAGTTGTAACACGGTCGGTTGCATAGAAGGTGGGATGTACAATTTTGAGTTTTTGTACAGTAGACCTTCTTTGTCTCGAGCGAGACCAGGGGGTAATGGATCTGAGCTACCTGATAAGCTGTTCTTGATTTGCTCCTTGAACGATACGGTAGCACATAGAAACTTGTTAGATGGAATCACCGGAACCGGCTCGACATTGGTTGTCTCCTCCTCCAACATTCTGGAGAGGGAATCGGCCTTCCCATTCTTTGAACCTGGACGATAAGAAATGATAAAATCAAACCTGTCAAAAAACAGACTCCATCTAGCTTGTCTTGCTGAAAGAGTTTTACAGGTCTTAAGAAACTGGAGGTTACGATGGTCTGTAAAAATTGTGAAGGGGAATTTGGTTCCCTCCAGGAGGTGTCTCCAGGTCTCGAGGGCCGCCTTAATGGCAAGCAGCTCTTTCTCCCCAATAGGATAGTAGGTCTCTGCAGGAGTCAGAGTCCTTGAGAAGAATGCTACTGGGTGAAGAGGGGTATCGACCCCTATATGCTGAGAGAGTACACCCCCAATTGCCAGTTGAGAGGCGTCCACCTCCAGGACATAATGGTATTCAGGGTTAGGTATTTTCAAGATTGGCACAGACGTGAATCTGGTCTTCAGTGAATCAAATGCCAGCTGAGCGTCAGATGATCACTTAAAGGGAACTTTAGAACTTGTTAAGGCAGTTAGAGGTCTCACGACAGCAGAAAAATTCTTTATGAATTTCCTATAGTAATTGGGGAACCCCAGGAAGCGTTGTAACGCCTTCCTGGAGTGAGGAACGGGCCACTTGTGGATGCAGTCGGTTTTGGTCCGATCCATCTCTATTCCGGAAGGGGAAATGACATAGCCCAAAGGTGATGACACTGTGTTCAAAGACACATTTGGATAACTTCACATACAATGAGTGAGCCCGGAGTCGGGAGAGAATCCAGCGAACGTGTCTCCTGTGGCTTTCAGATCTTCGGAGTATATCAAGATGTCATCTAGATACACCACAACACATACGTCCAGTAAATCTCTAAAGATGTCATTTATCAGGTGTTGAAAAGTGGCCGGGGCGTTGCACAACCCAAATGGCATGACAGTATATTCGAATAGACCATAACGGGTCTTGAAGGCGGTCTTCCACTCGTCCCCCTCTCTGACTCTGATTAAATTGTAAGCACCCCTTACGTCTAACTTCGTGAACAACCGGGAACGTTGTAGTCTCTCTATCAGCTCAGGGATCAACGGGAGTGGATAGTGTTTTTTTACCGTCACTTTGTTAAGTGCTCGGTAGTCGATGATCGGCTTGAGAGTACCATCTTTGTTCTTTACGAAGAACATCCCAGCACTGGCTGGGGAGGTGAAAGGACGGATAAACCCCTTCCTGAGGTTTTCTTCCAGGTACTCCTTCAGGTGCACAAGTTCAGGCTGGGAAAGAGGATAGATCCTCCCTGTGGGGATTGAGCTACCTGGTATAAGGTCTATAGGACAATCATATGGCCTATGTGGCGGAAGGGATTCAGCCAGGTGTAAACTGAATACATCTGTGAATTCTTTGTATTGGGGAGGAACCACAGTTTCAGTTATTAGCATCAACGGGGTTATGGGATAGCAGGTCTCTTTGCAGTATCTCGAGTGCAGCTGGCGAGTGCGTTCCTGCCAGAGGAAGGTAGGCTGATGTAGAAGGAGCCATGGCAACCCTAATACAATAGGGAACACAGAAGAGTTAATGACCTCTAGGGATAAGAACTCAGTATGAGACCTAGCGCACGAGACTAGAAGGGGTTGGGTCTGGTAGCAGATTGGACCAGATGGAGCAGTGGTACCATCCAAGAAACTGACAGACAATGGGGTGGTGCGTTTTACTAGTGGTATTTTATTTTGTTAGACTAGACGGTGGTCTATGAAGTTGCCACAGGCCCCCGAATAAATCATAGCCTCTGTGACGATCCTCTCTTGGTCCCACTGCAAGGTTAAGGAGAAAAATATGTAAGAGTGAGGGTGTGTAATGGTAGGAGTGACTTTACAGATCGAGAGAGGGTTACCTTCGGCCTTGCTGCTCGCCTGAGGACAGGAGGAGACGGTGTGTCTGGGGGAGGCACAGTAAAGGCAGAGGTGTTTTTCTCGTCTTCTGGCTCTTTCTGTTGGATTCAGGGGTCCTCTGACCACCCCAACCTCCATCGGTTCATCTGTAGGGGAAGGACTCCGTTGGCCAGGACTAGGGGAGTATCCGGACGCCCGTTCAGCTCTCCTTTCTCTGAGCCTTCGATCAATAGTAATCGATCTTTGAACGATGGCATCCAATGAAGGGGGTAGTTCCCCTCTCGTCTTTCAGTGCTTCCGATAAGCCAAGACGAAATTGGTTCCGTAAACTGACATCGGTCCACTCAGTCTCTCGAGACCACCTCTTGAATTCGGCCACATAGTCCTCCACGGGTCTCCTGCCTTGTTTGAGAGCCCTAATAGCTGTCTCTGCCGTTAACTGCTTTGTCGAGTCCTCATAGAGGAGTGACATAGTGTCCAGAAACAGGGGGAACGAATTCAGGAGAGGATCCTCCTTTTCGATGTAGGTATCGGCCCACGCTCTGGGTTTTCCCCTGAGGTAGGATATGAGGGTCAGGACCTTTATCCTGTCATTCAGGTAAGTACGAGGCCTTAGTTCAAACATCAGTTTGCTAGCGTTTAGGAACTCTCTGTACCGCCGCCTATCCCCAGTGAATAAATCGGGGGGACTGACCTTAGGTTCAGCAGCTTCTCTTTCCGGAGCTGGCTGGGGGGGATTTGCGGCTCTTAGTGTCTGGTTCTCTCGTCTGATGGCCTGCACTGTGAGGGTCAGTGCTTCGACCTTTTGTGTCAGAGCGAGGACATGTGGCGTGAGTTCCGCTGAATCCATCATTTTTTTTTTTAAAGGTTCCACTATTCTGTAATGCGCCCTTGGGTTTATGAGAGGTGAATGGATCACAGCTGCGGGTCAAGTCAAGAAATAGTGCTGGGTATGGCAATCAGGCTAGAACCCCAAGCGTCTCTCTCAATCTTGACAGAGAGTGAGGGGTTTATGCATCATCTGCCACAAAAGATAACTATAAGGAGCAGAGGCGGCTCTAGACTTTGTGAGGCCTTAGGCGAAACTCAAATGTGAGGCCCCCACTTACACCCATAATGAAAAATGAACTGTGATGATCAGTGATTAGAGCGAGCCCAAGGCCGATGCAAAGATTTTGCCTACACAGGTCCCCCCCTTCCCGCCACCCTCAGCCTTATGCAAGCGCCAGCCCTGGTCCCATGTAACCTGGGAGGTGAGCTGATTAGGGTTGCCACCTTGTCTTCCAGCGAAACCCGAACACTCTAGCACAGTGCACCAACCTTTTTTTTTTGCAGAATATACAGGAGAGAGAGAGCAAGGGAATACAGCCAGGAGAAAGAGCGAAGAAAGACAACCAGGAGAGACAGTGAGGGAGAAGAGAGACAGCCAGGTGAGAGGGAGAGGAAAAACAGCCAGGAGAGAGAGTGAGGAGAGACAGCCAGGAATGAGAGCGAGGAGAGAGTGCTGAGGTGATATGCAGGCACAGCAGGGGGACTAGATTGCCAGGTGCCCACCATGTATGGTGTGTGGAGTTGCAGGGCCTACATGTAGGCGCTGGGGCACAGGATGGCAATGAACAGGCAGCATTTCTGGTTACACGCAGCCAGTGGCGAAGCTAAACATTACGTCACTCAGGACAAAGACTCCCCCCAGTAGATGTTCTCCATTCACACACACCCCGTCCCCACCCCACACTTCTGGGTTATCTTCTTTTGGCATGGTGGCGCCCCTCCTGATCCACCGCAGGTAAAGCTTCAAATCACCTCATTCTCCAGTTCTGCTTCATTAATTAAAGAGCCGCTCCTGGGCTCGCTTCTATGTTCTCCCTGTGAGTGTGCGCTGTGTATTACAATCTGCCAGGGCACATGCCGTATGCTCTGCAAAACAAATTAGTCCTCTTGCATATACCACAGTGCAGTACAGAAAAAACTGAACCAGTCACAACAGTCTCTCCAACAAAGGAGCTTACACATGTCCCCCACAGTCACACAGGTCAGTACAAGTACCAATACTTTTCCACAAGTACTCACCGTTACTAAGATTCTTATTTTAGTGTCATGTGACAGTTTTTCTAAAATATTACAGACTAATGCTTTTAGGACGGGACACAGCTAGAACGGAACACAGACGAACTGGGAATCTGTACATTATATCTTCCAATATAGTGTTCAGATTCTCGGTTCGTCTGTGTCCCGTTCTAGATGCTTTCCCCCATGCAGGGGTGTAACTAGAAACCAAAGGGCCCCATAGCAAAACATATTTATGGGGCCCCCTCCCCAAAAGAATGCAATGAAACATTCTCCACTAATGTTCCTGCCCAACAACGCTTATATTTGCTCAATACAGTTTCTAATAAATCTCATGTGTGAGAAGGCAACACATAGCTTTTGCACAACATACCTATCATGTGTTATAGTGTGGCAGCTGCATTGCATTGCCATTCATTTAAATTGCACCCCAACACACCTCCCAGCCGCAATGTGCTCTACCGTGGTGCAACATGCCGTACCACAATGACGTGAAGTAGTAGTGCATGTGTTGGTGTGCCATTCAAATAATAATTGCATGGTACCGTGCAAACAACACACCACAGTGGTGTGAATGAGCCCTTTAGGTATGCATTGTGCACCTCCCCTCAGATTCAGTAAAGGTATGCAAAAAACAATAGTTTTCTCTGTGACCTGTTATCACCACAATGTGGGTGTGATGTGCAATGTGCTCTCTGACATGTTGCATTTTTTCGCAGTGCAGCATGCTGTGCTGCTAGTGGTTACTGGCGCTGCTGAGAAACACTAGTCACTGCTGATAGTGTGAATGAGCCCTAAGAGGTTTACCAAACTCAGCAGCAGTCACCATGGCACAAATGTACAAAACTTTGCCTAGAGTTCAGCTTTAAGTTGGTGACAGGGTCTCTTTAAAATCTATTTTGATGCCTGTCCCTGGTAGTAGATTCAAGTTTGATAAATAAAGTTTGATAATTCCTAGAAAGCAAATCCCAGAGATGGTACCAGAAGACACTGCATGGTGTCATTCTCCAGTGGAGAATTGCTGTGTTCTCCCCCTATGACTTCTAATGAGTGGCCTGTGTCCCCCATGAATAACACAGCACAGGCACCCTCATATTCCTACCCCCCTCGAATATCTACTCACTTGGCTGTGCCTCTGTGTCTCGGTACACAGAACAGGTTTCCCAGAAATACTGTAGAGTACATCTGCGGTGAGCAGTCCTCGGGAAGCTGCAGGGGGATGGAGTTGATAAGGTCACGGCATGGCAGGCAGACGAAAACCAGACACAAGTACGGACCTCTGGAGCCCACAGTGATCCTCTTCGCGGGCACCATTCAGCTCACATTGACTGGGAGGAAGGAGGGGAGGGGACCAGCACCTGCAGCCGTGCTGCAACACATTAACACAAGGAATGGAGAGTTTGATCTTCATCCCGGTCCTCTCACTGCTCTTGCTGCTGGGGCTGCACTGCTACACTTAATAAGACCAGGCTGGGCTGCGGATGGAGCGGAGTCCCAGCAGGGGAATGTGGAGTGAAGTCCCGGCGGAGGAGCGCTCTGACACGTAGACCGACGAAGGTGCTTTTTTTTTATCTCCCATCCCTGCTTTAGATTAGGCGAGTTAGGTGACCGCGAGGCCCTCCGTGAGAGCGAGGCCTTAGGCGATCGCCTAACTCGCCTAATTAGAGAGCCGCCTCTGATAAGGAGTGACCTACTATTGGTTATTCAATTCATAACCCAGTGGGGTCTATATGCATCAAAAGAAACGGCAATGGATAATAGTAACAGTTCTGAGTTAAGGTAGTATGATCAGTGTCAGATAGCAGTAGGTTTAGGATTTAGCCAGGGTTAAGCAGATAACATCAGTCACAGTTCCATAGAGAAAGATACTCAGACAGTCCAGCAGGCTAAATGTCATTCCCCCACCAGGTATTATACTTGCGGTTTGTGGCTGGGTCCCCTAGTCTCCTGAGAATGAAGTGGAGGTGGCTGATGCAAGGTAGCTGGAAATCCTGGAGTGCAGAGGGGGTTTTGAGGCTCCTGGCATCAGTGGGGTATCAACCCCAATAGTGGAACGCTCTCACAGCGTTCATGTGACCCTTATATAGTCCGCGGACGCGGAAGTGGAGCCGTGGAGCGTGCTGTCACTTCCGCGATCCACGGTGGAGCGCATGGAACCTCCCCTTCAGGGAGGGAAGCGCCCCACGTGACGCGGCCGATGCGTTCCACGCTGGGACGCAGATGGCTCGCAGTCGGTAAGGACATTACAGCCGCAGAGAGCACAGCCGATCCAAAAGAACAAGCTGAATACGCGGAGACATCCACCCTATAATGTCGGATGAATGTATTAGGAGAGGACCAGCTGGCGGCTTTGCAAACAATCTCCGCAGGAACTTTGGAGTATGCAGCCCAGGAGGTAGACACCGATCGGGTCGAGTGAGCCCTGACTTCAAGGGGAGGGGGAAGGCATGCTGAAGCATATGCCAGCTGAATCGTCCTGACCACCCATGAAGATAGCAATCTGGTCGAAGCTGCGGCTCCTTTTTTAGGACCCCTCGGGAGAACAAATAGACTATCTGAAGTGCGAAAGTCCTTGGTTCTAGAAATGTAGGTAGACAAGACATCCACAGCATCCAACTGTTTAAGAAGCTTGTCTTCCACAGACAGATCTACTACATTAATAGCAGGCAGTACTGATTCCCAGTTAACATGAAACTCTGAAGAGACTTTAGGCAGAAACTCCGGCATGGGTTTCAACACCACCCAATCCGAGTAAAACTGGCAGTAGGGTTCTTTGACCGAAAAGGCCCGAAGCTACGACACTCATCTGGCCGAGAGGATGGCCGTAATGAAAACTGTCAGCAAGGTAAGGTGGTATAAGGAACTTGACACAGCGGGAGAGAAAGGACA
Organism: Nanorana parkeri; assembly: GCF_000935625.1. Lineage (NCBI taxonomy): Eukaryota > Metazoa > Chordata > Amphibia > Anura > Dicroglossidae > Nanorana > Nanorana parkeri. Next base: position 469,727 of record NW_017307435.1, on the reverse strand, counting down.
TCTCGATAATTCCCTCAGCACCAGTGGAAGGTCCCACTTGGGAAAAAAAGGTCTCACCGGAGGCCTTATCTTCAAGGCAGCCCTCAGAAATTGCTTCACCATAGGATGAAAAGCCCAACTGACCTTGGTCAGAGCAGATAGAGCTGAAACCTGAACTCGCAAGGTATTGTAACTGAGACCCACATCAAGAGCCGATTGGAGAAAGTCAAGAATCTGTCCTATCGATGGATCTTCAGGATTCCATCCCTTATTTAAGGCCATGGTCAAAAACTTCTCCCAAACCCTATGATATGTTGACTTGGTGGAAAGCTTAGTAGCCTTCAACAGAGTCTCTACTACTGAAGATGAGAGACTCAGCCATTGTAACCTCTGCCTCTCAAGCTGAAAGCCATCAAATTCAGCAGTGACAAGTTGGGATGGACCAGAAGATCCCGTTTCAGAGGCAATGGTATTGGAGGTGCCACCGCCACATCGGCCACCACGGAAGGATCATTATTGCCCCCACTTGCTCCCTGTCTATCTTCAAAAGGGTTCGTAAGATCAAGGGAGTTGGGGGAAAGACATAGACCAGTTTGAAAGTCCACGGAAGGGACAGTGCATCCTGACCGAACGCCTGCCGACAGTAATATCGGGAGAAGAATATTGGGAGCTTTGTGTTGTTCTCCGACGCCATCAGGTCCACTTGAGGAGTCCCCCAGCGCTGAAATATCGGCTTTAGGTATTGGGGATTCAAAGCCCACTCGTCCGGGTCCTGGAAGACTCGACTTAGTCTGTCTGCAACGGTGTTGTCCACTCCTGGGAGGTATGAGGCTGTCAAGTCCAGCAGATGCTTCTCCGCCCAGGCAAACAGGGGGGAAGCATTCTCCAGCAGGGAGAGACCCAAGCGCCCTGGATGTTGTCTGCCCAAATCCGTCCGTAAGAGGCCAGTCTTGCGCCCACCAAAGGCGGAAGAGCGGGCCTCATCTCAGAATGTCTTCTCAGCAGCCCTGGAAGCTCGGGAGGGCTTTGCCCTTCCACCTCTGAAAAAGGAAGACTGGCCACCTCTCCAGGAACCTCTGGGGAACTCTCTTCCAGGTCTATAAGCTTTTGAATCTCGAAACTGTTCTCTTGACAGCCATCTGTATCTGTTCTGACGAAAGGATTGTTTGACGCCTCCTTTTGTCCTGAGGAAGCAACCCTGATTTACCTCCGGTCACCCTCTCAATGGCTTCTTCCAGGGGAGTCTGACGAGGTCGACTGAGGCCTCTGCCGTAAAATCGGCCGCCATCTTCAAATCGTGGAGAGATGACACAATGTCTTCCCTGGGGGTACCCGAGAGTAGTGCATCTTCCACTCTGCCAATCCAGATTCTGAAGGCTTTACTGACTGATGAAAGGGCAGGCCTGCAGGCCGCTCCCGCTGCAGAGTGTATTTTCTTAAGGTCCGACTCTATCCTGCAGTCCATGCCATCTTTGAAAAAGACAGAGCCGTCCACCGGTAAAACCATATGCTTCGCCAATCTCTGCAGAGCAGCATCTACCTTGGGGGGAGTATGCCACATCTCTAAATCAGATGGCCAGCAGGGATATAACTTCGAAAACCGGTTAGACAAGCTGGTCTTTTTATCAGGCTTAGCCCATTCTTCCTCCATAACCTCCTTGATAGCTTAATAGCTGACATAAGAGGTGCCACAAGGGAAAAATCAAAGGAAAAAGACTGAGCTCCGCTGTCTTCTTCTTTTTCAGAGTCCTCCCCAGGAGAGTCAGGGGATGAATGAAGCCCTGAAGCCATCTCTTCTTCCCTTCTCCTTTTGGGAGCCGGATTCCGGCTGGTAAAGAGCTTAAGCCCCTCTTCCACAGCCTCCCGAATTTAAGCCTTAACATCTTGTGTCTGGGAAGACTCCTCCGTAGCTACCTCTTTAAGGCAGTTTAGACACATCACTTTATCAGGTAAGGCCTGGAGCTCTGCACACCCAGCAGGAACCAGTAGGGGGCTTAGCAGGAGAGGATCTTGGAGAACTTTCCCGAGGGAGGCGACTTGTGCCTAACTTAGGGGATCTATGAGAAGATCTTGCAGGAGACTTCCGCCCAGGAGATGATGATCTGTGATGAGAGGCAGATTTTGTTTTCTTCCCTGCTTTGGGACTCCTCCCCCTAACAAGGGCGACAAGAAGCAAAAAACGAATAAATTCTATCAGAAAAGTAGCCAAAAAAAGTAAAACTAGTTCCCATCTTTCTTTTTTTTAACCACCACTTCTACCTCTCTGAAGAGCTTTGTGCCTGCATAATAGGGCTACCTTGACTCATACCGAGAAGAAACTGCAGCAAGGATAAACAAGAGAAGATATCATGAGTAAAGAAAAAGATTTCTCCCCAAGAGATGAGAGAAATCCCAAAAACAAGAGCTCACCAGTAGTCTTAGAGCAGCAGAGGGAATGACCTGCAGCCAGCCGAGCCGATGCCCCACTCCCGGCAAAGCAGAATCATAAAAAGACCGGCACCGACTAGATCCGCCCCCAGAGAGGGAGGACAGCGAGACCACGCCCCCCCGGGTCACCTGACCGCACTTACGATCACGGGACCCAGGAGTATGCGCTCCAAGCTCCGAGCGCAAGCCGACCCGCCCCACCACGAGGATGGAGCTCCGAGGCGAACTGCCCAGGCCGAGATACGGCCTCAGGAAGACACAGACCCGACCAGGAGGAGGAAACAGAGAGAGCCCAGCAGAATTGCGGCAAGATAAGGTAAGAAATGGATAGACAAGGCAGAGAAAAAATGGCAAAGTACACTTACCCAGCCCATATGTACGGACCTTCAGCCATTTAGGACAATGGTCATAAACCCTGGCACCATGGGTATGCTGCATCAGAGGATTTACCTCGCCTAGGAGCATCTACCACCCAGGAAAGCTGGGACCACGGGTAGGCCCAATACAGAGGAGGAGGGTGAAAAACCTAACAATTAAAAAACTAACCGCAACTAGAAAAGTTTCCTGAGTTAGTAGATTGTCATGAAGGACAAGTAGATTTGACCCCCGCTTTAGCCCTTGGACAAGTAGTTTTTTCAAAAATTTCCACACCCCTGAATCAATAATAGTGATTTGAAATAAATAAATAAAAAATAATTATATTCAGACACTTATAAAATCACAATTGTTGCTCAAAAAATATGCTGCTCAAATGTGCATATCCCCGGTGCTCTCACATACACACACTCATAGCGACGTCACTTTTTGATCCTTCGATGTCGGCTCTTCCTATCATTGTGAAGCAGAATTCACCAAGCGTTGGATTGTTCACCCACTAATAGGGAACGTGAGCTGGGATTAGACCGTCGTGAGACAGGTTAGTTTTACCCTACTGATGATGATGTGCTTTCACAATAGTAATCCTGCTCAGTACGAGAGGAACCGCAGGTTCAGACATTTTGTGTATGTGCTTGGCTGAGGAGCCAATGGGGCAAGGCTACATCTGTGGGATTATGACTGAACACCTCTAAGTTAGAATCCCCCCTAATGGCAATGACACCACAGTGCCGCGGAACCCAGGTCAGCCTGGAATTGCACTGCCCCCCCACCCCACTGCCCACCGCGTAGCGCCGCTTGCCTTGGGACCAAAGCGCAGACATAAGCAGGCCGCCTCTTTCCCACTGCGCATCACATGTTAGTTGGGTACCGGATGCTAAGTCATTCATAGATGACCTGATTCTGGGTCAGGATTTTGTGCGCAGCAGAGCAGCTACCTCGCTGAGATCTATTGAAAGCCATCCCTTGAGCCAAGCTTTTGAAGTAAAAGAATCAAAAGAGACAAAAAAAAGAAGAAAAAAACCCACACTCACCAGACCACAATGACCATCTGGAATCAGAAGGTCATACAGAGCGCAATATCCCAACCTTCCTGGTCGGGCACAGTGTCAGTAATGCCACTTGACTTCTCTCCTCTATCCCTTCTTCTCCGCTCCTCCAACAATTGTTCATGATCCACAATTTATCCTTCAGCAAAACATCGCCGCCGTGTAATCAAACAGACTGCTCATAGTGTAGTAAGTAAAATCATAGAACTTTATTAAAACGATCCAAACTAGTCACATCTAAAGTGTAAAAACGCTGTCATATGAACAATACACTTTTCCGTCCTGTGTGCACAATGACGTAAGCAAGGCCCGCACTAATGTGTTATGTTACTACAGGCTTCTTCAAACGACGGCGGTTTTGCTGAGGATAGCGCACACCCCCTGTATACAGTATATCCATCTAGCCAAATAGTACTATATACAAATGTAATATTCCAATCTGGCCACTAGATGTCTCCCTTAATTTAGATTCACAATAAAACCAGTAAAAAAGAAACAAATATATACATAAAGAATAGTATCCTCAAAAGGTAACTCAATTATGTTGGAAAAGATGGAATTAATAGGAAATAGAATATATATACATCATATACTAAGACTGTTTATCAAACATGTTAAAAGATAATGTGATAAAAAATATATAACAATAAAAACTCCTAATGGAATTGGGATAAATACAAATAGGCAATCAATTAATATATTTTATAATTAACCCTATGTCAATACATGTAAAGAACAGCTAAAAGTATTATTAAGCCTTACTAAGAAAACAATTCAATTCAATATTAAGACCTCTGGGGGCTAGGGTGTCAAGTGTGTAAATCAATTTGGATTCATTCTTGGAAATATCTCTTCTGAGATTGGAACCCCTCTAATCCCTCTCTATCTTATCTATCCCCATAAATTTCAGCCCCCTAAAATCACTATTATGACAATTTTTTAAATGTTCAGATAAAATGTTTATCATACCCATTACGGATATTTTTTATATATCACCGTTTGTTTGAATATCACAGTTTGTGGGACCATTATTATATACACATTGAAGGGAATTTATCAAAAGTGGAGCAGACAAAATCTGGAGCAGCTGTGCATGGCAACCAATCAGCTCCTCTCTTTTATTTTGAAAGCTTAACTGAACAGACTGAAGACAGAAGCTGATTGGTTGTCATGGGCAACTGCTCCAGATTTTGTGTGCTCCAGTTTTTAAGTTTTTATAAATTCCCCCCAATATGTATATGGCCACAGGTGTATAAAATCAAGCACCTTGGCATGCAGACTTCTTCTACAAACATTTGTGAAAGAATGGGTCGCTCTCATGGGGCTCAGTGAATTTAAGCGCGGTACTGTGATAGGTTGCTACCTGTGCAATAAGTCCATCCGTGAAATTTCCTTGCTACTAAATATTCCACGGTCAGCTTTTAGTGGTATTATAACAAAGTGGAAGCAACTAGGATTCAAGCAAGGTCCATAAAGGCATGGATGAGCGAGTTTGGGGTGGAGGAACTTGACTGGCCTGCACAGAGTCCTGACCTCAACCCGATAGAACACCTTTGGGATGAATTAGAGCGGACACTGCGAGCCAGGCCTTCTCCTCCATCATCAGTACCTGACCTCACAAATGCGCTTCTGGAAGAGTGGTCAAACATTCCCATAGACACACTCCTAAACCTTGTGGATGCCTTCCCAGAAGAATTGAAGCTGTTATAGCACCAAACGATGGGCCAAATAAATATTGAACCCTACGGACTAAGACTAGGATGCCATTAAAGTTCATGTGCGTGTAAAGGCAGGCGTCCTAATACTTTTGGCAATATAGTGTATATTTTATTGAAATATTATAGATTTTTTATTTCACTGTTTTTATTGTATTTATGGTAGATACACCATTAGTGCAGTGCACTTTATACAATTCATTAGGTGTTTAAATGTTGTGCTCAGCAGCTTTTTTGGGGGAAATTTTTTTCTTGGCAAGATTTTTTCTTTGTTCATCTATAGCGCAAATCTATACTTATCTATACTTAGATTGTAAGCCCTCACGGGCAGGGCCTTCCTTGCCATCTTGTCTTGAATTATATTGTGATTGTAATGTCTTCCTTATTTTTAAAGCGCTGCGCAAACTGTTGGCGCTATATACATCCTGTATAATAATAATAATTAATTAATACATGCTGGCCTGCATCAGAGAACTCCATGATCTTCAAGACATAACCTTCCAGGTGTGTTGGATGCCAGGTACCCCACTGCACTCTGTGGCTCTTTCCATTGCCCTCCGATGTCACTACTGTGCACTATAGTGACATAGGGGCCAGTGAAAAAATAAAAAAAGCTGGAACAGCAGTGGACACACTCCCAGAAGTGTGTTGGATGCTGATGAATCTTAAGCAAGCTTATGTCTAGAGGACAGTGGGGTTCAAGAGCATGGGTGGGGTAAGTATTGATTTTCTTTACAGGTTTGCCTTGCTTTTCATTAGGGCTGTTACTGATTAAAATTTTCGTGTTCGATTAATTTAAATTATTTTTAATTGATTAATCGATTCATTTCGATTAATTATAACGCACATACAGATCCAACTACATTGGCCTATACACATACAGCACAGCAATGAAGTAATAACATGAACTAGGATCACACTAATCCAGCACGTTATTAATCTCACGTGCCCCACTCAATATGGCCGCCGCTTGAGTGGGGCAACTCAGAATAATAACGTGCTGGATTACTGTGATCCTAGTTCATTGTATTACTTCATTGCTGTGCTGTATGTGTATAGGCCAATGCCTTGGCTGGCGCTCGTGCAGAAAGTTTCAAAACAATGTTAATCGATCAAAAAGATTAACGATAAATCGAGAAATTGATTGTTAATTTGCACAGCCCTACTTTTCATTTTTCTTTTTAATAGCAACAGAGTTGTTTCAAAGTGGACCTGGCATCAGATTTTTTTTATATATATTAAGCACATGCATGTCATTGTGACACTTACAAGTAGATATAACTCAGAGCTAACACAGTCATGTAAATCATGCTGCCTGTGCAGATTTTGGCTAAGTTTACTTATGTCTGATGCAGATCAGCCCCACCTTTTGACTTATTACAAAGTAACAACATAGCAGTCTGACCACTAGGAGAGAGAAGACAAGGAAATACTTCCCATTCTTGAATGGCAAACCCATATGTCATAACAAAAAACTGTACTACGGTGTAGCCATGACACACCCAATGTCTACAGATTGGGAATTACTGATTTCATCAACAATTTGTTATAATTTTGTATACAGGACTAGTTGCACTCACTAGCACATATTCGATACACATACCACATCCCTTATCTTAAAATACTTACTTCCATTTACAAATGTCAGCACTCTACGCTTGCCTCAGATACATGTTCGCAAGCAAAAAAAAAATGTTTTTATCCTTCTGTTCTGTTTCTCATCAAATGGATGCAAATACATAAAATACATTTTAGTACTTTGCAGGCAGGATGCAGTCATAAAATTCACCACATGGTGTCAGTATAGTCTAACAAACCTTCTTTTTATATCAGACATAATTTTTGACAGTTGACTCCACTATTTTTTGGTGGGGCAATTGGAACTGCACTGACATTTTAAATAAGGCCACCAATTGCAGAACGTTGTCTGGTTACTATCTGCAATTCAATAAAAAACTCCCAAATATATATTATTGCTTTAAAGTGACCCTGTCACGAAAATGTACTTGCTCGAAATGCCATCCCTGCAAAACAAGAGAATAAATTCTCCTCTCTTATTGTCCGAACCACCAAATGCCGAACTGTTGACGAGAAACAAACGCTTCTTGGAGTGATCATTTCCTGGTTCCTCCGTCAGTGGTTCCTCCTGATGACCTCCACCTCACTGCTGTGTCCTGTAGTGACACGGAGGTCAGCCAGAGGTACTATTGGGCACAGTGGGGGGACCAGCATATCAACACTGCTGGAAGTGACAGTTTCTGAAGAGACTTCAGTGGACAATTCCTCTTCAACAACAGATCAAAGTTTCATGGCATGGCCATCATTTTGTGTAGTTTCATTTTTGCAACATGGTCAGTTTTTCAAGCCGAAAAGTCAACTATGAAAGCAAGAACGACTTAGAAAAGAAGAATTCTAACACATTTGGTTAATAAATATTTCACTGATGATGTGAACTGTGGTTTTTGCATTTAGGACCATATTGCTGGTCAATAAGTCAACTGGCTGGATTGGAAATTGGTTAAGGTCATACAAAAGAAGATGTCATTGGCATGGCTAGTTAAAGATCACAGAAGGGTGACTTGTTTTGCAGACTGACCTTACACTACTTTTCCCCCAACAACTCATACAAATAGTGTCAGGTTAAACCACAAAAACATTTCTTATACGGTATGTGTTGGACTATAGCGAAAATGCTTCACTGGAAGCTTCTAAGCGAACAGGAACTAACGCACTTGTGCTGTGAACATCACTGTATTAAATATCAAAACTTCATATATATAAAGAAGTCACAATACAATGAATCATCTTGGTTGGGGGGCATCTTCCCAGGGTTCAAGCAACTAGTAACAGCATATCTCAGAATTGATATCCATCTGGCATAGCATAAGGCATTGCTTTTTTTAAGTCACAACAGCACTTATGTATGCAAAATCTTGAGGCACCCCAGCTTAAATTTTAAAACGCCATGTGGTTCCTCCACAATCTATACCAGAAACTTATTCTAGATAGGAGTCTGATATGAATTTTATAGGGGCACCCCATGCAAAAAAAAATGACGTGGAGTTCCTCCCTTCACAACAGAGCCCCCCTTTCATATCAGAAGCCTCCCTTCCTATCAGGAGCCCAGTTCCCATCAGAGCCCACCCCTTTCTCAACAGAATCCCATGACATCACGATCCTCCCCTTACATAAGAGTCCCTGCACATCAGTCAGAGTCCTTCCTTATAATCCTGGATCCTACCTGTCCTGGATTACTATCATGTGTTTCCATGGTGCTGGTGGCCAGCTTGCCTGTGCCATGAAAATGCATGGCACTGCGAAAAATTGAAAGCACCTCTGACAAAGCCAGAAGGCACCCCAGGGTGCCACTGCACTCTGCTTAAGAAAGGCTGGCATGAGGAATAATATGTAATATGTTCCATTTGAACACAAAGTCAACTTTACATAGTAGGTGAGGTTGAATAAAGACAAAGGACCATCTAGTTCAAGACTTTCTTAAAGTCTCACCTTGGGAGCAGACAAAAACCAATCATGGGACACCATCTAAGCTGGCCATGCACCTATAGATTTTCTGCAGATTTTCTATGGTCAGATGAAAAAAGTGCCACAGATTCCTCCATCTTCCTAAACTGTGTGGATGGAGAAATCTCCTGCTGGGTCAAGCTTCGGTATCTTGCTAGTCTGACCCGCTGGCTGTCAAAATACCTAAACAATCTGATTTGAAGCTGGAAGCAGGAAATGTTCAGGTATTTTGAGAGCCAGTGGGGCCAACTAGCTAGATGGAGGAATTCCAAAAAAAGTCTGCAGAAAATCTATAGGTCTATCTATAGGCCAGCTTAACACTCTAGCTTGGAGCCCACCAAAAATGTCACAATCCCAGAAAAAAAAAAGCTTTTTTGCTTAAAGGTCTATCTATGGGGTCAAGGAACTACTATCAACATGGCACAGGAAATCCAGCTGGCACACCATAATGCCAGGTATTCCCTGTGTCCCAATGGCAGACACAATCTACCCCCTTGGTTGGAGGGATTTTTCCCCTGAGAAAAGGGGAGACAAATACCTTGTGTGCCAAAAAGGCAGGCACAATCATCTGCCTTGCTTGAAGGGGATTTTCCTTGGGTTTGAGTCATCCTGTCATAGAAAATATCTATCTGGCACACCATAAGGCATTTGTTATGGTACCCCCAGTAGTGCTAATGGTGTTCGCAGGATCCATGTCAGGATTTCCAGAATCCATGCCAGAACTGCAAATGGCACTTGCAGAATTTCTGCCTGTGCCTCTAATGGTGCTTGCATAATCCCTTCCAGGAATACCAGATCACTCTCAAGAAATGCTGGGTGTGTCTCCTGATCCAGGTGTATTTAAGCACCAGCCCTAGAAGTGGCAGGTGCTGTGTCTTCTTTACAGCTATCCTGCTGTTTTTTAATTGCCTGTTTTGTTGCTGACCTGGATTGACTCCACTACTCTTTTGCTTGCTGGCTGCCTATAACCATTCATCTGAACCCATCACCAACCACTGCTTGGACCCAATTATCTCCCTGTACCTGACCACTCTGCTACCTTGCCTGTTGTCATCCATTGCCTGGACCTGACTATCTGCCTGTACCTCTCCGCTCTGCTGCCTTTACTGTTGCTGACCTATGCCCACACCTGACTATTCTCCAGGCCTTCCCTAATGTACTGTCACCGAACTGTAGCCTCCTAGTCCAAGGTAGCCTTGAGGGCCGCAACCTGGTACCATCACTCTGCAAAAATCCATCTCTGCCCTAAGGAGCTCTGGGGAAAACCAGCTGGTGCTTAGAATTGGGTGAGCCTGTGTCACTACTAGGGGGTGCTGCTGTAACACACTGTATATGTATTTTATCCCCATTGAAGAATCATTCATCCCCCATGTGTGGAGGGGTCATTTGTGGTGGTCAACAATATAGTGCAAGCATTTTCTGGATATCCCTCTGGTGCACCATTGGCCATTTTATGGCTTGTGTCCCAATCGCAGACATAAGCAACTGTATTGTATAAGGGCTCCTCAAAGGGAGCAGACAAGTGCCATGTATTCCAATTGCAAACTCAAATAAAATGTGTGCATAGCTGAAACTTTTTTTTTTAATAGCTGGAAAAGGGTTAAAACTGCTGACATATTTTGCTGTTAGTGTACCTTTGTGGAAATTTCCCTTCACTTCCTGTGCCAGAGATGAAACAGGAATTTAGAGGAATTCCCCTCTTAGACAGTTGTCCCTAGTGCCGGTGTCCCCATTGGAAGAGTTCCCCTCACCTCTTGTTCTGGGGATAACTCTACAATTTTAGATTTACCACCATTTTCTTTGATGATGGTTACCAGTACAACTAGAGGGGTGAATCCCCCTCCACCCCCAATGGAAACATATACAGCAATAAAAACAGAACATGGGCCCACCTGCCATGCTGCCACATGTATGTGCTACGCCAGTGGGAAATTTATTTTAGTTTTCTGGCTCTGAGAGAGCATAAGTATGGTGCATTTACTTAGCTGAGTGCTGGTGTATACTAAACCAATTGGCTCAATACACCCATTCAACTCTTAAATCAGGAGGAGCTCTGTGGATGCGAGAAACATGTGCAAACAAGGCTTTAGGTGTAGTGCAGCACCATGCACAGGTTAGTGAGTCTTCAATATGAATGGCACGCCCACACACTGCTGCAATGGGCTTATATTGCAGCACAATGCAACTCATGGTAATGCACTACTGTGTGTTATGAGCTGTAATGCGCTACATTGCTGCAAAAAAAGGTCAGAGGTGGTTGAGGTGGACCGAGGTGTGTCTGAAGCCCATTTAAAATAACAAGACTGTCTTTGCACAATGCATATTAACATGTGCGCAGTAATGGACCACAACACACTGCATACGTTTTGCTTACAGCTGGGTAAATGCCGTTCACACGTCATTCCTGACACTAGATGGAGACAAGGAGCTTAGGAATTATGCTCCTCCGCTATGTCTAGTGGTGGGAATTCCATGCTTTCGCATTTGCCCAGCTATAAGTTTGGTGGAACCTTCATACATCAGTGTCTTTTATACCCTGCCCACATATCAGAAGACTTCTTGGCTGACAGTCATCTCTTATTATCTAGGATGTCCCCTAATAGCAGTAAATTCTTATTTCTAAATTTTGCTCTCCCTGAAATTCCCAAATAAAGAAGAACATCAACTGCAGAGTTTGCACAGGAACAGCATACATGCAGGTCACCCAATACACCCATACACAGATGCTCCGCCAGATTGATGGCTTGGTTCTGGAAGATGCTATACATTAAACTTTATGATATGTGCGGCGCAGTGCTCATGAAATCAACATAAGCCCTCTATTTCACTAATACATCAATAAATTCATATACATGCAAGTATTAATACCATGCAAAACAATGGTTAATAAGAAGTGCAAAAAGTGTTATACTCCAAGAAACCCATGCCCGGGAGTCTATACCATAATCCCCACAGTCCACAAAGTAATAAATCCAACAAATCAACTCAAAAACAAAGGATGTCTACCATCCTTGCCAATGTGATCTCATATGTGATAACAACCACCAATGTGACTCCTACTAATGCGGACATAAGCTCACCTTGTACTGTGGACCATATCTAAAGTATCTTAGTATGCTACAATCTAACTTAAAATCCCCCCTAGGGATTGGACATTGTCCTCAGGATTGTTGCAGCAATGAACAGATTCTTCCCCAATAATCTCCTGGCTATGATGTATATTATTCCCTCTTGTATGACTTAACTTTTTGCAAAATATGTGAATGCTGCACTGCCTCATCAAGGCCCCTCTGTATAGCGGTGATGATGTGCGGGGTTCTTGGTGTGTTCCTACGGCTTTTAATGAGGTTGGGCTACCTCCTGGCAAACGTACACCCTTTGCTATAAATGTGCTCCAAGACGGATGCTCTCATAGATTAGAGTTATTATCTTTACAGGGGGGCCTTGACAAGTAAGTGTGGCTTCCACATATTTGCAAAAGTTGTGCAACTAAAACCTCTGTTTTTAACCTTAATAGTTAGTCAATGTACTTTTTTTGCAGGCTGGCTGCTGAGTGGCTTGGAAATGTCTGGTTTTGTCTCCTCAAATGTTATCTCATCAGAGGTCCCATTCAAATTGCCTTTTTTGTCTCATCCTTCCAAGTCAATAGATTGTCAGCAGGTCTCACAGACTTTGTTGCAGAAAGTAAGTGCCACTCTAACTGTCTGTTGGTTGTCCGCAAGTAGTGTCACCCTAGCAGTCAGCTGGTTGTTTGTCCATATGGCACAGTATTTCCATGTGAAGGGCACTGCTCAGCTAGCAATTCTTGTGATCACATACTCATCTACCATCACACAGGATCTGCCTGACTGTAACACTCAGTTAAACTGCTTGTGACATAGATCAGAAATCTTCAATTTGAATTTTGAGATGTTTTTGGAAATCAACAAGCTCTAAGAACATTTGTTGAAAACTAGCTGAAGTACATAATTGATCCATGAAGTCCTGCGTCCACACAGGAGGTCTAGTGATGAAGCTCTTATCAGCAGGAAGCTCAGGATGTATTGTATCCTTTACCAGGACAGAGGCAGACACCTCGGCACTGGCAATTTTGGCTAAGGTCTCTAATTGCTGAACTGCAGGTACAATCTTACAGCCTTGTGCTCAAAGAAGGAAGTCAGAGTATTCCTCCAATGAGAGATATGAAGAGACTCATGGTTGGAGGGTCTCACTGGAAGGAGATTAGAAGATGAGAACTGCTGGGACTTATACTGTAGTTCTCTATGCGTGTATTCTGTGATTGGGGACTGCTGGAACTTTTAGTTCCTTACCACACCGAGACGTCCCATTGTTCCCTTGCCATGGACCTTTTGCTGCCTGTGATCTGCACAGACCCGAAGCTGCAGCCAGGCCTCCAAGACTTCTCCCGCTGCCCGCCTTGATCCAGTAGCCTACACCAGGTGCTACTCTGCCCTCCTCATCCTTTGCCCTTGCTGTGTGCTGCCTGCCGCCTGGTGTAACTGCCAGGACGCATCAATCTCCGTCCGGAAGGAGCCCCTGACTGTGCAGATCACCCAGCTTGGCTCTCGCTCCACCAAGCCAACCCAACCAGCTGCCCAGGACTATTAAATGCCTATAGTGTGAGTTGCTTAATCTTTGTCTTCCATCCTTTGCTGTGCCCGTTATTGCTACCCTTTGATATCATGCCCTGTGAACTATGGCCTGTGAACTGTTGCCCTATGAACCGTTGTCTGTGAACTGTTGCCCAGTGTCCTTGCTGCTGACCCCTTGTTGTGCCTGGAGTACCCTTTGATCCTGGACTTAATTGTTGCTACCCCATTTTGTGTGTTTAGCTTCCCTGTCTGTACCACACCTGTAGCTTGCTACCACTTCTGCATACTGAAATACCCCAATAAACACCCCACACGTTGGGTCCTATGTGATTTTCCTCTGTGTGCTCTCCTTCTCCCTGCACTCCTAGTTCTCGGGGACTCTGCTTGAAAGCTCTCTGCCCACCCACTGTGGTCATTATAAAGGGATCCATCTTTTCCTGTTGGGACTATGTGTATTTCCTTATTATGAAGCATGCAACAGGGTACCAAGCTAAACCTGAAAATAAAATAGCCATTTGGTTGGTCTGAATCACGGAAGTCTATCATCATAAAATGTCATATCCAAAATATGAACTGGCAGCATGTAATGGCTTATCCTCAAATATTTCCTGTAATCCTTTCTATAACGATGCAAGATGTGTAGTTACTTAAAGGAGAATTAGGAGGTGAGTGATTTTCACTCAGCCTCATAATCTGAGCCGACCTGTGACAATGAAACTGTCACAGGTCGGCTCAGTAGATCGGGAAGTGAGCGAACACATACCGGCGCTCGCTCACTTCTCGATGTATTCCTGCAGAGAGCCGTGACTGTCCCTCACAGCTCCTTGCAGAGATCCCCCTAGGCAGAGCCAGCTGTCACTCAGGCAGCTGGGTGGATCCAGACATAATTGTCGGGATCCGTTCCAGCTGCGGCGTCTCAGTATACCGCGAGCCGTAGCTCGCGGTATACTGAGCTTTGGGTGACGGGAGGACGCTAGTTTGTGTCCTCCCGTTACCCTTAGGAGAACTATGAGGAAAAGCTTTAGCCCCATACTTCTCCTTTAAAACACACTAGAGTTTCCGTTTAAAAAGACTATCAAATGCCCTTCAAAAGAGAAGTACATTCCAGCTGTCTAGCCTGAGTCACAATGAATGCTACCAGCTTAGTGCAGCTCACAGCAAGCTGCCTGTCAGTGATGTATGTGCATTGTGTAAGGGATTGTACATGTGAACAGCTGAGTTAGCATCCTTCACACCGCAGCTTTAGTCGCTACTATTCACACTCTGCAATGGACAGACAACCACAAACCTCACTCCCTTGTGTGACATCACTTCTCCCACTCCTTGCGTCAGAACCTGTCAGAGAGGAGTAGGTGGAAATCGTGACGTTACGCACAAGTGCCCTCGGATCTCTCACATTGCTAGACGCCACCTCTTTTTAACATTTCCCTTTTAGCGTCATTACAGGAACAGAAAGCACAATGCATCGGGTAGATAACAGCGCAGATCACTAAAGTGCAGCGCACAGTCTGATGAAAACAATAGCTGTGAGAACAATTAATCTGTCTTGCTACAATTACAGTCCAGACTCACAGGAAAGAATAAAACGCTCACGGCTGGGCTCAAACGGCCAGTAAGCTTTAAAGGGACATCAATTTTCAGATGATCCACATATATAAAGTGTAATCTACTCCTCGGTTCCCCTAATACAAAATCTCAGTTCAGAATTTTTGCAAAATCATAAGACAACCTGTGCACATACATGTTTTTAGGTCAACACTGTGCACCTAAAACCTGAGCGGTCACTGATCCATTAAGATGACTGTTTTTAGGGAATATTCCCCTCTACACATTGCAGAGCACACTATATGACCCTGTCACCACGGGGTTAATTGTATATAATCTACATTAGGAAGACAGGGACTACAATTGCGGCATTAAAGATTGTGAACCTATTGATAAAGATAACAAATATAAAGTTGTATTATTATTCCAGATAAAAACAGACAAGATTTGCTTATAAAAGCTTTTTTATTATTTGGCATTCACAACACATGACCGTTAGCATGAGAATTAATGTACACCAAAGATACAAATCAGCATTGATGGACCCATGTTGACGCGTTTCACAGCTCATTACGCTTCTTCAGGACCGGGTTTAAATATCTAGTCATTAGAGATGTTTTTCAATGATCTGAATATCCATCGAGAACAAACATACACAACAATAAAAATAATTCATCAAATGCAAAATAAATGATACCAGAGAATGCAGAAGTCATATTAGACTTTTATGTTAGCTGCCATTTGTAAAGTATTAGAATAGCAAAGTTACTCACGTGATATACTTCCACAGAAGAGCTGGAAAACCCACCCCCCATCATGACTGCATGAAGGCATAGGCGCATCGTAGGACAACCCTATCATTCTTATGAACAAGGGTTCACCAAAACGAGAACAGTGGACCAATAGAGAGGTTATATAGAAAAAAATGGACAAATGAACACGGGCCATATACCACAAACCCAGTGGAACATACCCCTGTCCCAGATACCCCAACCTCAAAATATGTCCTTGCCCAAATTTATAATAGCAGGAGCAACTGTGACACATGATTCGTCCACCGTTAAAGGGAGTGCTGAACAGGAAATGGCTTCCCACAGCTTATCCTTAAAGCCCCTGCAAGGTACGCCATAGATGATGGGTGTACATTGCCATTCACACCAAGATTGCATGTGCACTCCATAATGAAACGCACATGTGTGCAAAGACGTACCTGGAAAAAGAAGAATGCATATACTTACCTTTCCAACATCCCGTTTCTTGAAAGGCCACCACTTCTTACCATCCTCTGCAATGCTAGATGGGTCGGATGGGTCAAATATATTTCCCTTGCCTGCTGCATGATGTGGCTCCTTCTGATGTATCATGCATCCTGTAGTAGGTATTGGACCCATCTAACCAGCCTAAAACTTGCAGGGAATGGAAGCAGTGAATCAATGAATCGAGATGCTGGAGACTATATGCAGTCTTCTTTTTGCAGTTATGTTTTACATTACATTATATTGCAGTTATGTTTTACATTACATTATATTATGGTCTACTTTAGTAAAAATGTAGTTTTGGGTTTCAAGTTGATTCAGTGGACACAGCCTACCCATTGGGTTTAGTGGACACTGTCTACCCACTGAATGGCTCCAATGTTTAAACAGTTAATTCCATTTTCAAACTCTGGCCCTCCAGCTGTGGTGAAACTACCAATTCCATAATGCTTCTGCTTCTAGAGGTCATGCCTGTAGCTTTCAGAGTCTTGTGATGGCTAATAGGATATGTAGATGCTCCACAGGTGGAGGACCGTGGTATGCCTACCCCCGGCCTAGGTATACAAGAATATTTCTGAGGGATATGTTATTCATGGCCTTCAGAACAATGATGGATGAACCCCTCTCCACCCAATATATTTTAATGGAAGTGTCTTGTTTATCCGTTGATTCTTTATGAGGAAGTCATGTATGGGAAGCGTAACTGTCCCAAATAGTTCCATACCGACTGGGACCCTTGATGTAATTCCACACTTATGTTAGATTCTACTTATATTGCCCAATCCCTATATTATTTTTATTTCTGTCTCTACTGTATATGCCTATGCCCTATGCCACATTTCCCTCCAAATGTATGTTCAAATAAACAAGAGAGACTGCCATGTTCATAACTTAATCTTTATTCATGGTAATATTCTGCAATTGTTTTATTGAGTCTGAACACATATGCAAGCGAAATTTATATAACATGCTGCTTGGCTGCTCGGCCGCTCAAGAAACTCCAGGTGTTCAGATGGGAACGAGCGGCGGTGACAAAGGTAAGTGATTACCTTTTCGGTAACTTTTTTGAAAAATTTAAAATGTTTTTGCATATATTTACTGCTTGCTAGCAGTAGATATATTTTAAAAAACGAGCGTTTAACCTCCTTGGCGGTATTCCCGAGTGTGGCTCGGGGATCATTTTCAGTACCATAAGCGGTAACCCTGAGCCACACACGGGATTACAGCGTAGCCACGTAATTCCAAAAGATGTCACCAGCACTCCAAAAGTAGATTCAATGTATTTTAATGACAACGGTCATTCAAAATCACAAGTACTTTCGGGGCCACGTTGGGTCCCCGTCATCAGGCTCAGATTCTGGAGGACACAGCCCAGAAAGTACTTGTGATTTTGAATGACCGTTGTCATTAAAATACATTGAATCTACTTTTGGAGTGCTGGTGACATCTTTTGGAATTACTACTTGACTACACGGTGCCTCCGTGGTCGCTACAAGCACCCTATTACAGACATCATCTCCTAGGAGATCCGGTAAGGAGTGCAGGAAGATACACACAATTTTATCTTGTCCACGATCCCCGCTGTGTCCTCCGGCCGCTGCTGTCATCCGTCTTCCAGGCTCCGTCCCCTGCGAGCGTCCGCGTCGCAGGGGGCAGAACCGGCGGGAATTTTAAAAGTTAAACAAAAAAAACGAAAGAAAAAAATAGAACAAAAAAGGAAGAAAAAAAAAGAATCAGACCACCAGGGAGGTTAATTAAGCGCTTAAACATTGCAGGCTTTCCTGCATGCAATAGATTGCTGCTGCGTGTCAGATTGCCTTATCCTGTTATTGGTTGTATTACATGTGATTGGGGAGCCGTTAAGTGTTTGTTCTATTCCATAGTCATTAAATCTGTTATAAAACTTCACAAGGTGTGCTGTGGGTTCATTGCTTGTGGTGTGTCACAGAGGTGAAACAGAAGACCCGATCATCCAGCGGCTCCTTCGGGGGTGAGCGCTACAAATGCAACAGAAGACGATGGCCCATCCAGAAGCACTCTAAAGCAGGGGTAGCCAACCAGTGGTCCTCCATCTGTGGTGGAACTACAAATCCCATGAGGCATTGTAACATTATCACAGTCAGACATGACTCCCGTAGAGAGATGCATCATGGGATTTGTAGTTTCACCACAGCTGGAGGACCCTGCTCTAAAGTGCTTCCTAAACCAAGAATCATTGGAATTAATAAACTGCAACCCTAGCACACAATCATGTTTTTTTACACAGTATTAGCAGTTCATTGACTGACCAGAAAATAATAAATATTATTTACAAGATGCTGTGGGTTACCGCAGTTCTGTAGATCTATGCAAGTATACTGTGACATAATAAAAATGTAAATTGTTGAAAGTGCCTTCTGCACAGCATACAACATTGTGATCAGTGTAGATAAAATAGGTGCTCGCAGTCACCACAACGGATGGCGCCGTGCACAACCTCAGAGATGTGAAGATAGGTCACCAGCACACCGGAATGCAAAGAAAATATAATTTATTGCAAATAACATCACATAGGTCAAAATTGTCCATGTTTTGGCACCACGCAGGGTGCCTTCTTCAAGCTGATACAGTGACCTAGGTCGGTGAGTTAGGTCACTGTGTCGCCTTGAGGAAGGAACCCTGTGCAGCCCCGAAACATTGGCAGTTTTGACCAATGTGATGTTATTTGCAATAAAATATTGATTTTATTGCATTTAGAAAATATTTTATTTTTATTGCATTGCATTGCAGAAAATATGTATTTTCTTTGCATTCTGGAGTGCTGGTGACCTATCTTCACCTAATAAAAATATAGACACTCAGCCTGAGCTCAAGATGTGGGACTTTTGGTAAATATCAACAACCTATGGCTCTGTATAAATGACTACAATGGAGACATATACAGGTAATTTATCACTATATATGGTCTATGAGTGCCTCTTTTAGCAGTTTCCGTTGAAATCATGTTGGAAGCGTACGGTACGTGGTTGCATAGTAACAGCTGCAGATAAAGATTATGTACTGCCAACAGCCCTGTAGCAGAATCTAGTAATAAAACTCTGTGCATCTTTACATGCAGGAACTGACCTACATCTCCACTGGAGAATAGAAGTTTGCTTAGTCCACTGTATCGTATGGTTTGAAAAACAAGTCAAGGCGTCTGAAACATTTCCTAATATGCCTAATGTCGGCCATCTACAAAAACTGAGGCAAAATGTGGGAAACCAGACACCTACCCTCATTTTCATTGACAAGGATCCTTCTGCTGAGGACCCCAGACACCTATCCTCATTCTTACTCTTCATTGACAGGAATCTTTCTGCTGAGAACCCAAGGCACCTACCTTCATTCTTAAGGTGGCCATACACTCTACAACCATCACAAGACCTTAGTCTTGCGATGGTTGTACAGGGATTAAAAAAACGTACGATCTGCCTATCTTGGACAGTCAGATCGCACTCTCGATCATCGCAAGCCCGCCCCCTTGCGGGCTTGCGATGACCGCAAGGCTGAACGGGCAGTGTGCGCGTGCGCACACCGCCCCGTTCGGCATTTGTCTTCCGAGCACCGTTCTAACCAGCCGAGAATCGTACGATTCCCGGCTGGTTTTCGAACATGCTGGTTCGACGGAAGACGTGCGACCGTACAGTAGAAACGGTCGCACGTCTCCGTTCACACTGCTCGATTCTCGTACGATCGCGGGATTTCCCGCGATTCTCGTACGAGAATCGAGCAGTGTATGGGCACCTTTACTCTTCATTGACAGGGATCTTTCTGGTGAGAACCCCAGACACCTACCTTCATTCTTACTCTTCATTGACAGGGATCTTTCTGCTGAGAACCCCAGACACCTACCTTCATTCTTACTCTTCATTGACAGGGATCTTTCTGCTGAGAACCACAGACACCTACCCTCATTCTTACTCTTCATTGACAGGGATCTTTCTGCTGAGGACCCCTGATGTACGGAGTTCTTTCTGTGGAGTGCCCCTGGCAGTAAGTTGTTTATGATCAGATATCATTGCTTGGATCTGCTAGGCTTTTTGCAGCACAACACAGCCTGTCCTTGGAAACCCATTGCTATTTTATGCTTTCAATGTGGCTACTTTGTACTTTGGAAAAAAGCCAAAGAGCCCTAGAAATGGCGGCAGCACATTTGTACCAGCTCATCAAAAGGGTTTGTGAGCAGGAGGAAGTCCTGCCAACCAGCAAAAAGTGGTGGCATATATTTACAAGGAAACTCGCCTACTCGACCAAATGCTCCGATGCCTAGCACGAGTACTTCCTGTATCAGAAAGCCAGGCAGCGTGTCATTACACGCTGCCCGGTTTCCTGATTGGCCGGGAAGCGGCCCCATGCTCTCTGGTCACTTGTGATGAGAGAGCATGCAGCCGACTTCCTGGCCAATCAGGAAGCCGGGCAGCGTGTAATGATGTGCTGCCCGGCTTCCTGATTGGTCGGGAAGCTGGCCAATCAGGAAGCCGGGCGCCGTGTAATGACGCAGCGCCCGGCATTGTGATTGGCCGGGAAGCTGGCTTCATGCTCCCTCGTCATCTCATGACGGGGGAGCATGGAGCCGGCCAATCAGGAAGCAGGGGTACCGGAGGAAGGCCGCGTTCTGGCTGGAGAGGCCCCGGGGGTGGCAGGCTGGACATACAAAGGTAAGAGGGGACAGACTTTCTTGTTAATCAGGAAGCCAGGTGGCGAGTCTTTACACACTGCCCAGCTAATCAGGAAGCAAGGTGGCCAGTCATTACACGCTAGCTGGCTTCCTGAATGGGACTTCCGTTACTCAGTAATTGTTATCGGCGAGTACCGAAGAAAATTATCGGTACTCGTACTCGGTACCAAAATACCGGTATCTGTGCATCCCTACTTATAACCCATGTCAGTTTTTGTTACCATATCTGTCTCATTGGGGCGATTTCACTTCCTGTCCGATAGCTACAACTGGAAGTGAGAGGAAACCCCTCCAAAGTGAGGGAAATCCCTGGTGGTCAGCAGGGTCACCAGAACTAGTGTCCCCATTGGAAGATTTCCCATTGATAATGGTCACCAGGACCATTATAGAAAGGGTGAATCAGACAACAATTAAAACCTGACAGGTAATCTAATCCCTCTCATCTCTTCAGTTGCACTTTAAGACAATGTATGGCATCTGCATCCCGGAACCAGTGAGGGATTTGAATGTATCTAGTAAAAGTGAAATTCGTATTGCCTGAAATTTTCCCCGTAGCTCTGTGATGACATCTGAGAAAACAGTAGGCCTATCATACAAGCAGGAACTTCCATGTCTGGGGGTTCTGAAGACAGTATAACAAATGACCTTAGGTTGTCATGTTTCCAAGGAAGCAATATTGATTTTTTTTTTTTTTAAGATTTAGAAAATCAGTTGGCTGCAGACTGATGTTGGGATGACAAGCACATTTCATAATAAAAACCCAATAGCCCTTCCAAGGCTCTTGACCTAATCTAACCAAGGGTGGAAACCTCTGGTGTTTACCTTTCTTCAGCCTAAAATCTCGTTCCTTTGATGGATTTACCTACAGTCCCCATAGCCTTGACTGGGGCAATACCAACCCTCCCGGGCCCCTTACCCTAATCCAGCATTTCTCAACCTTTTTTCAGTTAAAAGTATGCAAAATCTCGAGGCCGCCCAGTCTGAAATGTCATGGCTTTTAAGGGGGACTACGCTCAAAACACAAAAAATGGGTTTCCCCTTCACATCAAAGTGCCCCTTCAAATCAAGATTACCATTCCACATTTGGGGGAGTCAATGATGTAGAAAGATCTGGGTGTTCTGGTAGATCATAGACTGAATAATAGCATGCAATGTCAAGCCGCAGTTTCTAAAGCAAGCAAAATAATTTCTTGTATTACACGGGATATAGACTCCAGAGATAGAGACATAATCCTGCCCCTGTACAAAGCATTAGTAAGACCTCATCTGGAATATGCAGTTCAGCTTTGGGCACCAGGTCACAAAAAGGATGTTGTGGAACTGGAGAAAGTCCAGCGAAGGGCGACAAAACTGATAAGAGGCATGGAGGAGTTCAGCTATGAGGAAAGATTATCTGACCTGAATTTGTTCTCTCTGGAGAAGAGGCAATTAAGGGGGGACATGATCACCATGTATAAATACATAAATGGTCCATATAAACAGCTTGGTGCCAAATTATTCACATTAAGGTCACTGCAAAGGACAAGAGGGCACTCTTTGCGTCTGGAGGAAAAGAGGTTTAACCGTTGCATACGGAAAGGATTTTTCACAGTTAGAGCTGTGAAAATGTGGAATAGACTCCCCCAGGAGCTTGTTCTAGCTAGCTCGGTTAATTGTTTTAAAAAACATCTGGATGTATTCTTAAATGCACTGAATATTACTGGATATTGAGTTCTTATAGGTATATTAAGCATCAGAGATTGTTGATCCAGAGAATATCCGATTGTCTTATGGGATCAGGAAGGATTTTTTTCCCGTTGGAGCAAATTGAACCATGCTTTATATGGTTTTTTTTTGCCTTCCTCTGGATCAACAGGGGGTAGCTGTGGGCATAGCGTTCTGTTTAGGTTTTTCTTCTCTTTTTTTTTTCCATATCTCCTATAGGTTGAACTCGATGGACATGTGTCTTTTTTCAACCTGACTAACTATGTAACTATGTAACATCAGAGTCACCCTTTGGATCAGTACATCTTCTTTTTACATCAGAAGCCCATCTTTCATACTAGAGTTCCCCCTTTAAACCACGAGCCTCCTTCACTTCAAGCTTCATTCTCTCCTTCACTACCGCAGTCCCACTACCGCAACACTTTGAGGCAGCCAAAACGCGCCCTGATTGCGAAAGGCTGTCCTAATCTACCCAAGGGTGGATACCTTTGGTTTGTAACATCCTCCAGCCTAAAATCTCCTTCTTTTGCTTGCGGCACCTACACACTGAGTCCCCATAGCCTTGACCTGGGCAATACCATCCCTCCCTAACCCCTAATCCTAATGTAACCAAGGGTGTGCGCCTCTGGTTTGGTAGAGAAGAATGTCACCAGCTCACCAAAATCCTTCTAGGATAATCAATTGTTCATTTTATTGAACAGATTGTCAGTTGAAAAACAAGAGCTTTCGGGACCTCGGAGGGTCCCTTCATCAGACTCAACATCAACGATTCTTCTCTACCAAACTTATGTTATAGCGACGCCATCCGCAGTCATTTCAGCATCCAGCACCCATACCTATCATTGGGATTTCCAGTAAGGAGTGCGACAAGTTCTTCTCTACAACCTGCGCCTCTGGTTTGTCCCCTCCTCCAGAAGGACATATCTTTGCTTGGCTCCTGTCACTCTTTTTTTAGCCACCAGGAGCAAAAAAGGAAGGTGTAAGAGTCGAGTGCCATCTGCAAATGCGCCAACGGCACGTAGCCTCACGAACCGGCTACAAATCCGCGCCAACTGCGCATGCGCCAATGGCGCGTCTTTACGCCAACCCACGCATGAGCAGACGGCACGATTCAGCAAGGCGGGAAAGTGCCAAGGAGGCGCACAGGAAGTGACCTAGACCTCAATTATCACTTCCCCTATATAAGCTCAGCCTGGACACTACCAAATTGCTGCATTATCTTCAGTCTCTCCTTGTTCCAGGCATTGTAAGACTGTTACATTTACAGGCATGACTCACAGAGGTAGAGGCATGTTAAAATTTGTAGTTAAAGCTTTTTCCCACCCCCTGCTCTAATCAGAGCTAATACTCTGGAAGGCTCTCTCCCCTGCCACCATGTGACAGGACTGGGCAAATTACCAAGTATCAGTGCTGTCGCATGCTTCTCTATACCTGAAAGTACTGGGCGGCTATACTAAGTGATGGAGGGGTAAAGGAAAGGACATGCTGCTGGATAAGAAAGAGCAGTAAAGCATACTTTTAGTATAAAGCTTGCCAGCCTTTGTTGCTTGGATGCAGGCAGCTCCTTGTCACCTAACATCCTCGGTTGCTAGGATACAGGCAGCTTGAGACAACTGCACCCTAGCAACAAAAGAATTTAGCCAGCTGGAGCTGTCTGCATCCTGGCAACAAAGTGTAGCCGCCATCACCTTCTGTGATGTGACTACTAGACATTTAGTGATTGCCAGGGCTGTAGTCAGCCTGGCTGGATTATAGTGGCAGTTATCTGGTTAATCCCAGGTGTCTAGCATTGACTTTACCCCCCTGGATGGAGTGTGACTCTGCTATATTGTGGGACAGCCAATGAGAGATGCTATAGTGTATGTACAGCAGGGCTCAAAATTTCAAGTCCTGAGCTACTAGCCAGGCCTTAAAAGTTACTCGCCACCAGTTGGCCCACCTAACCCCTTAAATCCGCCAGGTCAGCGTTGTGACGCAGAGTGCAGAGATCAGTAACAACGCACAGTACAGAAGTCAGTGGTGCAATGCCGAATACAGAGACCAGTAGTGTGACGCACAGTACAGAGATCAGCAGAAGTCAGTAATGTAACGCACAGTACAGAGGTCAGCAATACAGAGGTCAGTGTGACGCACAGTGCAGAGGTCAGTGTGATGCACAGAGTAGAGGTCAGTGTGACGCGCAGAGGTCAGTGTGACGCACATCGCAGCGGTCAGTGTGACGCACAGCACAGGGGTCAGTGTGATGCACAGCGCAGGGGTCAGTGTGACGCACAGCGCAGGGGTCAGTGTGACGCACGTGACGCACAGCTCAGGGGTCAGTGTGACGCACAGCTCAGGGGTCAGTGTGACGCACAGCTCAGGGGTCAGTGTGACGCACAGCACAGAGGTCAGCGGTGTGAGGAAGAAAGAAAAGGGACTTACAGTGCACTTAGCTGATGGTATTCAGGTGCCCTCTTCTTTCTCCTGGTGATTGTGGTGGTGGGGCGGTACAGAGATCCTGAATGTAGGGAGATAAAACTTTCTTTTCCCGCGCTGCATACATTTCTGGCCGGGTGTCTCACTGTCTCTGCAGTCTTCCTCCCAGCCTATGGCAGCTGAGGTGGGCGGAGGAAGCTGCAGAAGACAATCGCAGGGAAGACAGTGAAACTGAATGTCATTGAGGTGCGCCGCCGGCGGGACCAGGGATGGGATACCACCGCCGTGGCGATCGTTTGCTTCTATTCTCTCTGCTCCTCCTCGGCCGCTCTGTAGCTGCAGCTATAGAGAAGAGACGCTAACGATCACCGTGGCGGTAGTGTCCCATCCCTGGTACCGCCGTCGACGCACCCCCTCGATGACATTCCACTCACCCCCACACAATTTTCACTCGCCAATTGCGAGAGGACGAGTGGAAATTTTGAGGCCTGATGTACAGTACAGCAGCCAATCGCTGGGTTTCTCTCAACCAGTGGTGCATGCTGGGATAAGGAACATATACTGGAGGGATTTGCCATGTGCTCAGACTAGCCGGGACCAGCCATGGATTAGGGCTGGATGCTTTTCAGCCTGCCCTCCAGGCTAGGCCTGAGGGTGGGCATAGGCTGCTGTGAGGGAAACGTTTCCCTGAAGCCTCCAACATGGAGGAGGTCTGTGTTGCTGGAGAGGAAGAGACCCAGGACCAATGATGGCTCTTGAAGTTTCCTGGAACCTGAGGACTTCAGGAGTAGAGCCGGCATCTTTCCTGTTGAGGATGTGTATCCATCCTGCTCATCTGCTACTTCAGTTGCTATCCGATGCCTCCCAAGGGCATCTACACTGATATGCCACCCAGGTCTGGTGAGTCTGGAGTCTATGTCTGTTACACCCTGAACGCTTAGAATCCCTATACCCTCTCTCCCCAGTGAAGATGTTCAATAAAAGTTATTCAGCATTATACTACTGGAGTGGACGTCAGTTTGTGGGCACTAGAAGAAAGGCGGTTAGTGCTAATGAGTGGGCAGCTAGACATACTAGAGATGAATCGGGCATTGAGCGGCTCCTTCAGGGGTGAGCGCTACCAAAGAAAGCTAGGACACTTCTGTAACCTAGTGCCCTTTGTTGCTAGGACACCAGCAGTTCCAATATAGTAAATTTGAGTTGTACACTTGCAAACCTTGGCTATCTCTGGGGAAGCAGTGGTCTCTCTATAGGGGTCTAAAACACCCTCGCTGAAGCAGACCTATAGTTATAGCATCAGCCATCTCTGCAGGGGAAGTGCTGAACCTCTGCAGAGAGACCACTGCTTTCCCACAGACCCCAAAGGTTCTCATCTGCAGCATGCTGATATAGGACAAGTTCCCTTAGCTGCTTTATTAAGACAGTGAACTGTACAACTTTGCACACCTTTCATTTTCATGCACTTAAATGTAATTAGCAAACTTAAACATAGATTTCAAATGAGATTTAATCCTTTTTGTGTGCCTTTTATTTTTGAAACACTATCCGTCTTTACGTTTGTATAAAAGTCCTCTCACAAACTGACTATATAAGGTTCTTGCCATTGCTCAAAATGGCGCCAGCGCGCCACTTGCTGGCACACGTCCCGCCCCTATTCTCCCACGTGTCGCTCTGTCACACCCCCTTGTTTGCTTCACGCGCTGGACGTCACTGAAAGGGGCGGGGACACCTGGTTAGCCCTATGGAGGGGACTTTCTTAGTGACGTGAGCAGTAACGAAAGCCGAGGTGGGAGGTGAGAAGCGGGGCGGGAAGATTCGTGTGACGCAAGCTGGTTTTGTGCGAGAAGAAGGCGGGTCTTTGGACCACGGTCGTGGGCGTGGTCGGACGTGGTGACGTTCAGCGTGTACGGTTGGACGTGGAGTGGGCGGGGCCACTGGGTGATTTTGCGTTTTCAAGGCTACGTCCGCCCGCGGAGGGAGGGGAGGAAGCGTAAACCGGAAGTGGGATTAATAAGGCGGCTGGTACTTCCTGCTCACTCGTATGAGGAGACTGGAGGCGGCCGAGGAAGGAGGAGAAGAAGCGGCGAAGCTGTGAGCGAGCTGCTGCCACTGGTAGGTCCTCTGTTTACACCGTGCGATGTACGTGTACCCTGTGACAAGTCGTCACAAGCTTGAGCCGTCAGGCCTCGGCTTCATGGAGGCCTCAGCACTCTCCGGCCCTGCTCAGGAGATCGCTAGCCGATTTCGAGAATCTCTTGCTGCAGTGTAGGCCAATGGCTACACTATGCTGTCTTAAAGGGGCCCTGACATCATAGGGATGTACATGGTATGCCATTGCCCCTGGGTGGTGGACCTAATGCGTGCCCTGTGCCCCTCTGTGGACATAATTGGGTGTCATCTTCCCTGAGAGACATGCCCCTGAGTCCTCTACGAGTTGCACTTACCTGCAAACACCTGGACGCAATAGTTGAGATATTGCTGGTACTTCTGCCATTGTGTGTGGTGTGAATGCTGGGGGCACAGGGTGGCATGCCAGGTAACAAAACCAGAGGTATGACTCTCAAGTGAGCGTTGGGAAAGGTGGCATAGCAGGGTGCCATTTTACCCTAGTGGGGTACCACAGGCTTCTTGTTTTGTATAGTTCAGTTATACGCAATAACAAAAAAACAGCGGCATGTAAATGCAGTAGTTGGGCATCTAAGCCAACGGGCCACTTATGTGTTATTCTGTCCTAATGGGGTCTCACTTCTTCTCACTTCACACGTCCTTGGGGGGCGGGGGGCGTTTCGGGCAATTTGCAGAAAATATGGGTACATCGTGGCACATCATGAGTGTCTGCTGCAAGAACCAGGAATTGATGGCTTTCTCCCAAATGATGAGAAAATGGCAGCACAGGAGCAGGTGTGCAACAGTGGAATGACAGATTACTGCAGAACAAAGCTGGAGGGGAATGGGACAACAACAAAAATAGACCTGTGGGGGGGGGAGTTCTTCTTTAGGCCTCATTCACACGAACGTGTATGTCCCTGCAGTAACCTGCGCCCAGGAGTGACAGCTGGTGCATGCAGCTGCTTGTACAACTCCATGACAGGACACGGCTACACGCTGTCCCAGACTTGCATATCTGTAGTACATCTGTGCACAATCATGTGAATGAGGCCTTAAACCTAAAATGTATGTGCCGCCAAAATGTTTTTGTTTTATATAGTGTTGGCTAAAGTAGTGAGAAATCCCTGCCAGTTTGTCTGTGTACCATTGGGGAAACATCACTTCCTATTCCAGGCGCTGAACAGGAAGTTGGAAGAAAGCTCCCAAACAGAGTTGTTCCCCTCTTGGACAGGTGTACCCCATTGGAAGATTTCCCTTCACCTTGTGTTCTGGGGTCAAGTCTAAAATGTTGGATTTCCTCTTGTTTTTATTCTCAGTGACGTTGGTCACCATCGTAAATAGGGGGATCCCTCCAATGGGGATACAAACGGCCATAAAAACTTGACAGAGGGTGTAAGCCTTTTCAGCTCTATCCAAAACTAACAAAGGTTTTTCCTAGAGATAATTTTTTTTTAATGAGAGATATATAGATATATAGATATTAAACACCTGTTGCTCCAGTTCATCTCCCTTCCTGTCCCATAGCTTAGCAATGCTGAATGGCAGTGTAAACTGACTTCAATGTTGTGTCCTGGTTTATTTTGTCACCATGCAAGTTGAAGAGGGAAGTTATTAATGTTGTCACCTCTGGTGGCCCTCCCACTTTCAGTGGGTGCTGGCCATATATTTCAAATTGTTTGCCCTGCGTCCAAAGGAGGTGGGCAGGATACCCTCTGGGATCTCATCTGTATTTGGCTAATTGAAGACTCTGAGCTGACATGTTCCCAGCACAGAGTGAGGCAAGCTGGGATTTGTTGTTCAACATTGCATAGAAGAAGGCGCTTATGTTATGTATATAGAGGAAAATAAGTTTACGCTCTTTTTAGAGACTGCAAGTCTGGGACATGACTAGGTTGGTGTACGTTGGCATGAACAGGATGCTTTTACCTATTCTATGGATTTGGGAATGTGCAGAAGACGTTTACATTCCATCATGAGCACCAAAAAAACTTGAATGTCTTACTCCCATGGTCCTGTGATTGGTTATTTAGCGGGAGTTTGAACTTGGTACTGCCTTTGCAGGTCTTGTTTTAGGATGTGTCTGAGTAAATGGGATCTCTTTGCCATGGTTTAGATTGGAATGCTGATACAAATTGTAATATCCACTTATGAGTGTGCTGCCGCTATATTTATAAATGCGCTCTGGATTCAAAGTTTCGTCATGCCAACTCTACAACAGATGGAATAACAGAAGATGCTAATAAAGCTGTAATGCACAGGACACACTACCCGCGGGCATTGAATCATCTCGGATAATACGACTGCTCTTCATATTTTCTTGTGAGTTACATCTCCCGAGATACCAAACATTGTCATGTCTGTTCACCACGTCGTATGAAACACCACGGAACAGAGACATGCATATATATTCGTCCACCTGTGCTTTCCCATTGCTGCAACCACAGTATGTCTGTGCACGGTGGGAGTTGTTCAGTGTGTTGGGGCAGTCGGTACTCCCATGTGTAGAGGATCTGTGGCAATTGTTCCAGCATATGTGAAACAGTATGAAAATCTGTTTGTTTGCATTTGTTGGTAACAATCCTCAGTATACCATTGTTTGATGATTCTGTAGCCACTATTCTTGTATCTCCTGTGGGATAGCATTCTGATTTTTGGTGGATCTAGTACCTGTGCTATTGCAGTATAAATCAGGGGAAGGCAACCTTGGCACTCCAGCTGTGGTGAAACTACAATTCCTATCATGCTGTTCTTCTGGGAGTCATGTATGTGGCTGTCAGTCTTGCAATGCTTCATTGGAACAGCTGGAGTGCCAAAGTTGCCTACCCCTGGTCTTTATGCGCACCAACATTACAGTTTGTCTATAACGGGGTTGCTTTTTCTAATGGTCTGTTCACTCGGTATAGGGAATTTTCCCCTTAGAATAGTAAATGAGGTGAAGCTCTGCTGACTTCCATCATGTGCAAACAAAAATATTGTCTTCAGTTTTCCTTCCATGTGATTTGGGTATTGTTTGCCAAGTGATTTGACACTACGTTCATCAAACTAAGTGAATATGCTCCAATGTGTATTTTCTTTTTGATGCATTGTCATTGCCTTTGAACTGCTTGCTGTTCACTGCAGTGCTGAGTCTTGTAGTTCAGAAAACCTGCATTATTATTTGTCTAGGGATGTGTTTTCTGTGTAACTTTGTATAGAGATGACATTTGGCTAGACACCCCACCTGACCATCAGGGTAGAGGGATCATTTGGGATGAGTATTTCTTGCATCTATGTGTTACAATTGTCCTGCAGATTGATCATTCAGGGTTCAGGTTGGGCAACAACCAGCCTTCTCAGCCAGGGTGTCCTCTGGCTTCTGGTGGCCATGCACTGTGCGAATTTCATCTGGTTCTTGAAGTAGCTGAAATTCGCACAGTGGGTGCTACGGTTGGCACACTTTCGGCTGGCATCATTTAATCAGCTGATCGAAGGAGCCAGTCAGAAAAGTTTCCTACGATCAGAGCTGACAGACAACGAGCTGCCGCCACTGTTCGTGAATTCTGGCAGCGGCTGCCATCGGAATACAAAAGAAACAGCGGAGATTCCTCGATCAACGCGCTTGTAGTGTTGATGGAACAAATCTGCTCTATTCTCTTATGTTCAGCCTGCGGGTTGAATGGGAACAATGGCAGTGTATGGCCAGCTTCCCACAGGGGTGGCTTGAAATTTTTACGCTGTGACCTGCCTCTGGTGTGAAGAGGGCTCCTGATGTAAAATAGGACGACTGATGTGAAAAGAGTTTTTTTTTTTATATTTGCATGGGGTTCCCCCATAAAATTCATACCAGACCCCTGTCTCCGGTCAGGCTCTGGTATGGATTTAGGACAGACAACATGTCGTTTCTTTTACATTTACGGGTTTTTACGTTTTAGTGTGGGCCGCTTTGAGATTTTGTATACTTTTAAAGGATACCTCGAGTGAAAAAGGTCAGGAACGCTGCTCTAAATATTAGTAGTGTTGCTATAGGTGTTGGGAAATCTCTTTTTCCATTCGAAAATATCAGGCTGTCAGTAGGGCTGCAACAACTAATCGACATAATCGATTATAATCGATTATTGAAAAAGTTGTCAACTTTTTCAATAATCGATTAATCGGCTTCCGATCAGTTGGCCCTGTTCACGGCTCCACACACACTGTGCGCCGCACCTCCTCCCCACCTCACACTCGCCGCTGCCAGACCCGCCTGCATCCACGCTCTTTACGCCGCACCTCCTCCCCGCCTCACATTCACCGCCGATCGGCACAGGGACGCGGGGAGATGTAGTAAGGAGGTGCAGGTGTGGGGGGAAGACAGCTGCTGATAGAGAGGTCCGATCTCAGAAGCAAGTTGCTGGAAGACTGCTCAGGTAAGCCTGCACTTTCCCACACATGGTGCTCTATAATGTATTGCTGGGATTTGTATTCCTCTATAGCTGATGGTACATTGTGCTGTATATTATACAGCGCAATGTACCATCAGCTATAGAGGAATACAAATCCCAGCAATACATTATACACTGTATGTATAATGTATTGCTGGGATTTGTTGTATCCCTGGTATATAGCTGGTGATATTCTGCACTGTACTGTATAGAGGACTACAAATCAAGGAATAATACATTATACAGCGCAATGCGGAATACCACCAGCTATAGAGGGGTAAAACAAATCCCAGCAATAATACATTATACAGTGGTGCAATGCAGAATACCACCAGCTATAGAGGGCTACAAAACCCAGCAACAGTACATTATACAGCGCAATGCAGAATACCGCCAGCTATAATGTACTATTGCTGAGATTTGTTGTAGTCCTCTATAGCTGGTGAAATTCTGCATTGCTCTGTATAATGTACTATTGCTGGGATTTGTAGTCCTCTATAGTCGGTGCCATTCTGCATTCATTGCTGTATAATTTTACACTTTCCTTTTCACTATATTGCACACCACACTATTTTTTTTTTCTTTTTTACTCCCACCGCTCCAAGCTTGCTCCTGTGATGGAGTGCAATCTCAATACAAGCTAGTAGTCCATCACTGGAGCCATTTTTTACATTTTATTTTTATTATTTATCCGATTAATCAAACTTAATAATCGGCTAACTAATCGATTTTGAAAATAATCGTTAGCTGCAGCTCTAGCTGTTAGTATGTACACCATTTTGCATGGTGCTGTTTTGACTTGTGTGCAATTTTTAGCTACCAGCTGAGTATTTAATTTCCTAATCTATTGATTTGTGGCAATGTAAGAGTCCATCTACTTATTTACTGAAAATAACCTATTGAGCTGCTCAGACGCATTGTCTATAGAATAGGTGGTTACTTCATTAACATGAATAAGGAATGCAGACAGTGTGTTTGTTGTGGTGTCTCGGTAATATATAGGAATGCTGCTGCTTTCTCTGCCAGGCTTTGTGATTTATTGGTAAAGGAGACACACCATATACAGAGGTGATGTGTTTTTGTTTTGTTTCAGTTGCTAATTTCCTCCTGCGAGTTTCATGTTTTGCTTGACTGATTATGTGATTTTTATGGTTCTTCTCTTCCTTGTTGCATGCCTCTGATAAGGAGACGTTACTTTCACAGCTGTCTGACATTGCAAGTCTTTGCAACTCAGCTTTTCATAATAGGCCGGGAAAGTCATAAGATCTAAACAGGCAAAAATGTGTTCTTTTATCGTTATCTGTTCTGTCCGGGCTTTTCAGTTACCATTTCCTTCTGTGTGATAAACCACCAAGGAGCACTTCCATGTGCTGGAGGAATTAGTACATTGACAGTAATAACAAATATTAGGGAAGAACATCAGGGAAAGGTATTAAAGGATAAGTAAAGCAGTAGAGCTATGCAAAAAGTGTAAAAAAAAATGGTAATACTTACCTGTCTTCCCTGTGCGCTCCTGTCCGAAAATGGGAAGATCCTCGGGCGGCCCCAAAGCATCTCGGGGCGGGCGCATGGCACAGTACACATTTTCGGCCGGGAGACGAGGAGAGACACAAGGTAAGTCTATATGGACACGTGCACCCGAATGCAGACACCGTGGGACAGGAAGTGCCAGCAAGGACAGAGGAGTCCGCGCTGGATCGGAGACCCGCCGCAGCCCTGGAGGTGCAAACGACAGGGAAGATCGGATTAAGAAACATCATTTAAGGTAAGTGCTTTCATTAACATTGGTGGGAGGGAAAAAAAATTGACTTTAATGTCACTAACTCTTGCAGTGGGGCTACCATCACACTGCAAGGGTTAAGTGCTCATTTTGGTTTAGGGACTGAAAAAAGTTATACTCATCTGATCCTTGGAGTTGGCTTGCTGTTAGACCATTCTCTGAGCCTCTCTCCACATCCACTGCAGCGGTCTAAGGTTTGTGATTCATTTGGTTCTATACTATGAGGGGGATTTATCAAAATATGGAGCAGCTGAGCATGGCAACCAATCAGCTTCTCTCATTCCTTTTCAACTTTTAACTGAATAAACTGAAGCGAGAAGCTGATTGGTTGCCCTGGGCAACTGCTCCAGGTTTGTTCTTCTCTGGTTTTGATAAATTTCCCCCCACTGTGTATAGGATATGAGGACACCTTGGGACATACCAACGCGGTCAGCAGAGGAGGTGACAGGCTTTAGGGAGCGCTGTTGCAGCTGGCCGGCTCTGAGGATCAGGTGAATATAACTTTATTTTTCCTCCCCAGACCAACATGAGCACTTAACCCTTGCAGTGCGGTGGGTAGACCCACTGCAGGGGTTAATAAATTTCTCCAGAGTTGTGGTTTTTACTCACTTTTATATTTACATCATTGTGTAGTGTGAGCAGTTTTTTGGTGCTTTGTGACCTTTTTAAAGAATGTGTAAACACTAACAATTCAATTTTCTTATTTGCTCCCTTCTGGTTTGGGGAAATATCGCGTTTAAAGTGTTTTTATCTTCTCGATCGCTTACAGGAAAATACCTGGTGATCCTGCCATAAATAGTGTGAGCTGATGACTTCCTGTGCAGCTTGATATCTCACCACTTAGGCCTCATGCAGAAAAAAAAAACTGCTTTTAGAGACTTTTTTTTTCTTGTTCTTCCTCTGTACACGGCTCTATTTTAGTCCATGCACCAGGGTATTTAGAGCCGTGTTTTCGATTGTTGTTTGGGGCCTTAAACCTGCGCTCGGAAAGGAGCTTACGGGCATAAATAATGTAAACAAGCGTGTATGTGAAATCATTCTAGTATCTGGATTAAAGAATAACTATGGGGTCAGTGTTTTTCCCCATAGTTCTCCTTAGGGTAACGTGAGGACACAAACTAGCGTCCTCCCGTTACCCTAAGCTCAGTATACCGCGAGCTGAGACGCCGGAGCTGATCCCGACCTGGACGTCGGGATCCGCCCAGCTGCGTGAGTGACAGCTGGCTCTGCCTATCTAGAATCAGAGCCAGCTGTACCCGCCCCCTCCCCCGTCCGTTCTGCCAGTCAGCGCTGGCGGATGGGAGGGGGGAATCCAGCCCCTCCCCCTGTCACAGCAGATAGTCATGACAGGATCGAGAGGTGAGGGAACCCGGTATGTGTTCGCTCACCTCCCGATCTACTGAGCCGACCTGTGACAGTCTCATTGTCACCGGTCGGCTAGAACTATGAGGTGAGTGGAAATCACTCATCTCATAGTTCTCCTCCTTTTTTAAATGAATATTCTAGCCAGTGGAATTGGTTTACATGTACACACCTCTTAACGCTGTGTGCACATATCTGCACACCAAAATGAATTATTTAGGCCACTTTCACACGGCTGCATTCGGGTCCGCCTGTCAGGTTTTTCAGCAAGGCTAATGCTAGTCTATAGGCAGGTGGGTCTAAGCGGATGGGCGTCCGTTTACACCCAGTAACCCGTAACTTTGGCCGGGTCCGGAAAAACGAACAGAACAGCACTTCATTACGACGGACCTAATCGTGCCAGATCGGGAGTAATGTCAGTTTACATTCGATCCCCCGTAGACCAACATGGGGTCCAGTCATTTCCGTTTTCTCCTCCATCACAAGATGGAGGGAAAAACTGCTCTACTCGGGAGGGGATCCATGCGGCATGCGCGTATGAAAGGAGCCTTACGCTGGATTTTGTTCTGCCAGCGTTTGGCAGAAAGCTACATTGTAGATGTATGTTAATATGCATGCGTGCATGAGCCCTAACTGATAAGAGTAACTGCACTCTTACTTTGTTCCCAGCTATCTGAGGAGCTCAGAACCCCTCCCCTCTGTTATGGAGAGGGGGGTGTTTGTAGTCCAAATTAGGAGAGCAGTCTTGGGTGACGATGCTGCTTCTCCATAGTTACAGTATCGTAAAGGTGGACGAATTAATATGGAATTCAGGTGCTAGTCTTCTCTAGTGCAGGAGCCAGCAAGACCCTTTTTTTTTTTTGCCAGCTTTATTGACAACTACAGTCAGTTCCTGGTGATGGGTGAACAGGAAAATGAGGGTACATTTCCCAGCTGGAACACATCAATAATAACCTCAGATTTCACCTCAAACGTTAGGAGCCAGCTGTCATTTTTAAGGGGCATTAACTACATGGGACTTGTCCAGCCCTTCAGTACGGTGAAGGAACCTGAAAAAGAAACCTAATGCATAAGGGGTTAGATGCACTTTAAGATGCCTACAGCCAATGTTCACTTAGTCTGCCTGTTGATGTTCTGATGAGGGAAGGGTTGCATGTCTGCAGGCATTCCCCAAACGCTGACACACACAATCCTGCAAGAATCGATTGGCCGGGGTGGATTTTCCCGGCTGATTGCTATTTTCCTCAGTGACGGGTTACTGCCTGCGGTGATCCCGGCCCAATCTCGGTAGACAAAATCATGCAAGTTTGTACAATAACCATTCATGAAAACAATTGCTCAGCATAGGAGCAACCAGCTGCGTTCTATTATCTGTGGGCACTTGGTAGATACAGCTAGCAGGTAAAACGGCATGATGCTGCTCACCTTTATAGCAGGCCTTCCATTCCCTAGTGCAGGGGTAGGCACTCCAGCTGTTGTGATACTACAAGTCCCAGGAGGCATTGCTGGACCCACAGCTGCAGACATGCATCCCATGAGACATGATGGGATTTGGAGCGGAGGTACCGAGGTTGCCTACCCCTGCCATAGTGTAAAGTTGCTCATACATCGGGAGATTTCCAAACTAATTTTTAGACAAAAAAAAAATCTTGTCGGAACATTTCGGTAATATTCCATCACACTTCATAAAGTTGTTGTTTTTTTACTATTTGATTTCGGAATTGAGTGTCTTGAATGAAAACCACATTCAGTGTTGGAATTTAACTTGCTTGAGGAAAAAAATATAATCTTGCGCCTTTTTCATCATCACTTTGGTCTAAATTAGTTGTTTGACTCCAGGGCATATAGTGAAGACGCACCAAAAGTGCATGCTTGGATGTGCGTTCACAATATGTTCACAAATGGAGAATGTGCTTGCTTTGCCATTACTAGGTAATGGCACCCCAAACATAACCAACCAAGCGCGGTTTTTCCCTGCACGTCCGCACACGTGGAAACGTGTACTAATGCATAAGAGAAATAACATGGAACACATGTCACCAAATTTGCAATATGTACTTCTTTTCTGCAGTTGGCGTGCCTCCAGGGAGCCAATGGGGATGCATGCTAAATGTGGGAAACCAAGTCCCGCAATACTCCCTGGTATGAACGGGGCTTTAGGGTTTTTTTTCAGGAGATGGGTGGCTGTGACGTTTTCAAAAGGTACACCGACTTCAACAGAAATGTTTTCCATGTAGTTGAGGAAGGGAAGTTTTTATTGCGTCCTATAGGGAACCCTTCACTTGTGTTCCTGGTGGTAGGTGGTCAGAAGAACAGAAGGAGGGTAAATCTCCCAGCTGGACCACATCAATAAGAACCTCCGATTTAACATTGTGTTGAGTTCCACTTAATTGTCATTTAATATTTTTTCCTCCTTGTGCTTTGACCTCCTGACTTGCGGAATGTGTGCGGCATTTCAATGCAAGGCACAACAAGAGGATGTGAACCGTGATTGAGGGATGCTGGCACTGAACCATTTTCTGTTCTTCACATTTGATCATTTTTTGTCATTGTCTTGAAAGTGCACATTTCCTGTTTGTGGCTTGCGGGGTTTAAAATAACACACACCGATAACTGTAATCATCTGTAGCCTCATTATTTAGATGAGCATATTATTTTCATGTTTGGTTTAGACATTATTCCTTGGAATATACCACACGCTGTTATTTTTTCCTTGAGGGTTGAAAGCTTGTTAAAATAAATATCTTTAGGTGTCTGGCAACCAATTAACTAATGTCCTCCTCTGTATATAGGGCTGGGCATATCCCAGAAGCGGGGTCACCAATGCTGCGTAAATTACAGCTGGCACCTAATTTGAGGTTTTCTCTAGTTGGGGCGAAGCTCCTGTAGGCTCTGGAGTTCCATATTCATATGTCCACCCCTGCTGTATACTATATGCAGTGAATCTGAATTTCTGCAATGTTTTTGTAATGATAGTGCTGTATATTTCAATCCTTGGTGGCCTCTGCTTGGTGTTCTTTTTTTTTTATTTTTTGTAGTTTTGTCCTTTCCAAAAATAAACAGCGCTCTTTTGTAGAAATTGTCTATTGCGGCTTCAGCTCACCTCTGTGGACTGGGTCTGATTAGCAGTCTGACAACTTTTGTGTTTCCTCTTAGATTTACATAAGATTAAAAAAAGTTTCCGGTTGAACCACATATGTAGCTGAATTAGTCAGAGCCGTTCAGTATTGGGGCCAAGCAGCAGAGATGCATCAGATCTCGCTTCTGTTCTTTGAAGGACACAGTTGAGATCTTGAATTTCTGACCGTTGGGTTTTAGCGGCACCTTCAGGAGTAGGATATTGGCAAGCAAATAAAAGTGCAGCTTAGGGGTGACCCCTTGCAGTGGCCAAACCTGAGTCGATTCAGGTTTGAATACAGAAGTGCATGCTGTGCTGTTGTCATTTTAGGAGACGTTCTGTAATCCAATCCAAATGTTCATTTGTTGGAGGAGCAATGAAATTGATGGGCCTGCATACATTTGCATTGGCTCACTTGTTGCAGGACAGAAAGAGCGATTTTGTTGATTTCCGTGGTATACCCTTCCCAATACTTAGTGCCTGTGTGGGCACTGGGTGTCGCAGATCGAGAGCCA
The DNA here is from genome assembly GCF_000935625.1 of Nanorana parkeri. NCBI lineage: Eukaryota > Metazoa > Chordata > Amphibia > Anura > Dicroglossidae > Nanorana > Nanorana parkeri. The sequence continues at coordinate 431,165 of NW_017307435.1, read as the reverse complement.
AACAGTCGCAAACTGCTGGTTGCTCAGCTTGCGATTTTCTGCCTCCAGAGAGTGATGACTGTTGGCCACAACTCCACACAAGGATTCCCCCCTCCCCTCTCCATTTCAGGGGTGGGCACAGCTGGCTATGGCTCTAGGGAGGCAGTGCCAGCTGTCAATCAAGGCAGTGAGGTGGATCCATTCAGTATTGCAAGCGCTCATTGGTCATGTGGCAACGCTGACCAATGAGAAGCGCTATTTAGCAGTCAACTAGAGTTTTGATTAGGGATGCACCGATGCAGAGTATTTCGGCAAGTACTTGGAGTCGACATGGAGTTGGCTTCCCTGGAAATCAGGAAGTTGGGTGGCATGTAATTACACACTGCCCGGCTTCCTGGTTGCCTTGGGAAGCCTGCTCCATGCCAGCCGAAGCACCGGTATCGGCAAGTACCGAAAGCAATTATCCGTTATTGGTGCATCCCTAGTTTTGATAACTATTTTTTTTGTATTGGGACAAGTAGATTGTCAAATGTTCTGAGAATAATTTTATGTGTTCGTTCATACAGAAATCTGCCAGTGTATATCCAGCTTTAGGGACCCTAATGTTTAGCATGCGATGCATCCAGTTGACCTTTAGGCCTCGTAGAGGTAACAACACAAATGTTAACAGCATGCAGTGATCTAACTTGTTGGAAAGTGTTGGCGTGAATGAGTTCCAGAGTTTTATCTCAGCGAAGAGAAGGAAATGTGGCAATCTTGGCATGTATACAGCATGAACTCTTTAGCTGAGGTTCTGCTCTCATGGTGGTGTGATTTGAGATTGACTAAATTCTTTGAATCAGGGACGGCTTCCTCTCTAGACGATAGAGGAAGTTCACAACCACTTTTCAGCCAGTATTTCTTCAAAATGATTCAGGATGCTCCATAAACCCTACATTGCCTTTCCCATCCTAGTGGGTTATGTGAATTTGGGAAGGGGTGGTAGTGGTGTGTAGCTACAGCAGTGTCTGCCATGCTCTTGATTGCAATTGGGATGTGTTTTTTTTTTTTTTTTGTTTTTTTTAACCTGTCTGGTCTATGGTTACTCTAGACCTGGGTGGGCAAACTCTGGTTCTCCCGCTCTGTGCTGAAACTACAAATCCCGAAATACATCAATGAAGCTCAAGAATTGTGTATGGGGATGCTGTAGTGGATTTTTGATTCCTCCTTCTTGAGGCTAGGTTTCCTGCCGCCATTCCGCCCATGCTTCCGAACACAAACACTAAAACAGTCGCGCGTCGTGTATCACAAAAAGAAGGTACTTGTACCTTTTTTTTTCTGCATATTGCCACGCGGATGTCACCCCAATGAAATCAATGAGGCCGCGCAGCAATCGCTGTCTGCATTATGCAGGACCGCACCACACCCAGGACGCGTGTCCCACGGTGTAGTGCAGGTGTGAACCTAGCTTAAATCTTTACCCAACGCCGCACATTGCTAATGCACAGCGTCCCCATAAACATACTTTAGCCGATTTATGGAGTTCCTGTAATGGAATTTCTTTCACCAGAAATTCAATTACAGCTCGTTGTTTTGGCTGGAGATAAAAAAGAAAAGCATACATTCGTGGGGTAAGGACACCTCTATAACATGGTACATGAACATTCACAGTCACTCTAAAACCTTGGTTCTCAACTGGTGGGTCGAGACCCAAAAATGGGTCACGACCCTGTGTTCAGTGGGTCCCCATGTGCCTTCCACTTTTCTATTTGAGAGGCTCCTCAGTCTCCCCCTAGCGCAACAGTGTCAGTTCATGCACCAGGCAGTCTTTCAAAATATGCTGCCCGGCGCGAGTGTCAGCTTGAGGTGGGGTGGGTTCCATCCATATGTGCATTGCTTACAGCTCCCTCGCATGTCCTGTAGAGGTGCCTGGACCGGTGTGATGTAACATTCTGGCTCTCTGCACCTCTACAGGGCGTGCAAGGGCGCTGTACAAGCAATGCACATAAGGATGGAGCTACACCACAGCAGCCCACACCGGACCCCAGGCCAAGGATCCACTCCGGTTCTCATAAGGTAGGGAGACTGGGTGGTTAAGGCTTGACATGTTTAGTGTCTCTTTACCCGACTAGACCCCGTCTTTTATATTTTACCAAAAAATTGGGAAATTATAAATGTTTTAGAATTTAATATAGGGGAAACTGTTTTTTTTTTAAAAAAATCTGTAATTTTTCCTTCATATATAAAAAAATAAAAACCCCAGTGGTGAATAAATACCACCAAAAGAAAGCTCTATCTGTCCCCAAAAAAGGGTATAAAATTCATTTCAGTACAGCGCTGCATGACGGAATAAATGTCAGTCAAAGTACCGCAGCGCTGAATACTGAAAAATGGCCTGGATGGGAAGGGGGTTTAACACCGCGGATGTCAACTGGTTAAAGAACAAAAAATATTTTTTGGGAGTGTGTGTGAGAGTGTCTGTGGTTGTGTGTTTTTGAGGGCCCTTTCACACTAGTACAGTGCGTTAATCGCACAGTCCCGTGAGATTAACACACTGTACTTCGCAATCGCACCTACCACGCATTTTGGTGTGAAGTGCATTGCCATTTATTTCTATGGCACCCCAAATGCACCTCCCACCCGCAGGTCTATTGCCCTGCAATCGGAACGCACAGTACCGCAATGCCGTGCGTTCCATTGCCGTACCACTTGGGTCATGACTTAATGACCAAGGACAAATGTGGGTCCTGAGGTTATACGGGTTGAGAACCACTGCCCTAAAAGACCTCAAATTCCAGACTTTCTGATTGACCCTCGTATATAATATGAGGCTAGAGTTGACGAGAGTTTAAAAGGATCTCCTGTCCCGCCCTCTTATAAGGCAATCCCGTTTTAAAAATAGAAATGCTGTATGGAAATGAAGTCTCTTTAAAACCTACCGCCCTTCTCCAGCAATCTTTTCTGTGTTCACAAAATACTGCTGGCTAAAGATTCTTCAATATCCGACACTATGTGAATGTCAGATACTGGGTGTCCTTGAAGAACTGTTGGGCGAGTTAAATGTACCTTTCCCAATAGCTTGAGTCAGCGTGTGACACTGCAGAAGTCACATGCAGGCTTTATAGATTGACTGCTGAGCAAACACAAACGACTGATTACTCAGCTCACACTTCTCACTACAGAGTAGTGACACACCGCTCCCCACAGGGATTCCCCCCCTAGCTGGCTCTGGCTCTAGAGAGGCAGAGCCAGTTGTCATTTAGGCAGTGGGGTGGATGTATACAATATTTTCAGGATCTTTCCCAGTTGCAGCATGGCTCTACGTTGTCAGCAAATAGCCGGCAGTAGCCTGCTATATGCCGCGCTTGGGTCAAAGGAGTACATTTAGTAAATGGTTCTCTTTTGGGTCAAAAGGAGTATAATCGCCAAAAAAAGTTTTTTGGCTTTAGTTATCTTTTTAAAGCAGATTTGACTAATGGTCTTGTCATGGAATACCTCCAGAGCTTCCTAGGCCATGTCATCTGTTGGTTCCATACTTCACGGCTGACCATCCTCCTGACTGCTGTGCCTTTCTATTTGCCTTTTGAGAGCTATGGCCAAACTCGCTGGCCAGTAGGAGGTTGTAGCGATGGAATTGGGTGGACCAGAGCTCTATCACGGAAACTTTGGTAATTATTTGAATTCTATTCTCCCTGGGTTTTGAGGACACCCAGACACTAATGAAATCTATAGGATTTAAGCAGACAGTTGGAGGTGCCTGCTCCATGAACCCATGCCGATGTAGAGAAAATGTACACCTTCCTATAGATGGTATTCTTGGAGGTGTTTGAACCTGGGCACTAAAAGTTCTTAGTGCTTAGTTCTGAACTCCAGTGTGGAATTAATGAAATGGATCTTGGCAAGTTCTGTAATACGTGGTGGGTCACCGATTTGGTATATGGCATGGCAGCTAGTAATGATATATTGCAAACAAATATAGCTTCGTAAAAAAGAAACCTTTTGCGTTCGTGTATGCCTCTTGATTCACAGCTATTAGCGCAAAGTTTATATTTGCTTCCAGCATTTCTTCTCTCCCAGTGATGGGTCATTCTGGAAGAGGATAGCTGTGAGATCATGGCTTGACTAGTAGGGGGGTGAGGGTGAACGGCACAATGCTTTCTGCAGCTACGACCGCAAGGAAGGAAATGCGTAAGCCATTTCCTTTTGTTTGCGAGACAAAGGGGTCACCCACAGATCTCTCCAGTATTTCTCACCTGTAGTGGGGCTCGAGCGCTGAACTTGTGTGTGTTTTGTTTCAACTCTTCATAGATCTTTCCCAACTTTGATACATTTTCCATATGTTCTAGTGGTTTTGTTTTTTTCCAGTAAGGTCAGGAAGTGTATGAAGATATGAGATTAATCTAGAAATATAATGGCAGTAAAATGTCTTGAACTCAGCCAGGCTGCCTTTTACTATGTTGATAAGATGATTTGGAGTACAAAAGCCATCCAAGTTTGAATAAAATGACTGTTCTTAGTACCTTAGGAACCGGTTATTCTGCCCTACACACTTGAATAAGAGTATTTGCTATGGGCAGTTTTTAAAGCCTGTTAAACGCACACTGATTACTGGAGCAAAAAATTAGCTAAGGGCAGGTTCACACCATTTTCTGGACCAGATCTGGTCTGGAAAATGGTGTGATCTGCCTGCATTTCCAGTGTTTTCCAGACCAGACAAAATGAGACGTGCAGTATTTGTCTGGTCTGGAACGGACTGCGCTGGTGTCAACAGAGGCCAGAAATAGCATAGGGATATATTATAATGCATTTTGAATCCAGAAACAATCTGGTCTGGAGATGATGTGGTGTAAGGGCCCCTAAAACTGCAGTCACATGATCATTCTGTATCGAGTCTTCTCTTCCTTTGTTTACATCCGGAGGGGTTTTTTTTTCAGGTGTCCATAATATTACTGCCTGATTTTAGGGAACATCTATAAAATTATGCATGGATACTTTTCTTTTTTGAAATTCCATAATTTTTATTGACAAATGTAAGAAAAATACAACAACAAAGTGTATGAACATTTTTAAGTGAGTAATGTAAGGCATATAATAGACCAGTGAGCATCCCCAATATAAGGCGTGTACCGATATCAAGGCCCAATAAAAAGTGAAAAATGTCTTTTTGATAAGTAGTTCTAAAGTAGTTTGATTATATCACTTCCTAATTTAGTTTAATGGATTTGTCTGTCTGTTTTTTCTTTTGTTTTTGTGTTTGTTTTATAATCATTATTCCCTTTTTTTGCTTTACAGTCAGCAGGAAGAGGAACAATGAAAACTGGTTGCAGTATTGTTGAAAAGCCTAAAGGAGGGGGTGGTAAGTTACTTACTCTCCTGTCATGTAGTAAAGAATAGGTTAGGGTTCATGTTTGTAATTTATATACTGTTTACTAGTTTGACTTACCCGCACTGTGCTGTTTACTGGCTTATCTGCAGAACGCCCGCAGATGTTGTGACCTCCGTAAAATAGCCTGCAATTATGTCCATTAAAAAGAAGCTCAGGGCTGCAGGTGCCTTGTGAAAAAAAAAAACGTGTTTTTTGAATTTGTTTTTACATTTCTGTATGTTTTAACCTTGGCTTTGTTACTGTTGTTTAATACTCTTGGATGCAGCACTGGTGTATAAATCAGGGGTCGCAAACCTCCGGCCCTCCAGCTGTGGTGGAACTACAAATCCCATGAGGCATTGCAAGATTCTCACAGACATGACTCCCGAAGAGGGATGCATCATGGGATTTGTAGTTTCACCACAGCTGGAGGGCCGCAGGTGTGCTACCCCTGGTATGAATGAAACCATACGCTGAGCTATACATAGGCTGCAAGTTCCTGGCTGTGGTTTCAATACTTGGAGTCGCTGACCCAGAACAAGATGCTTTCTGCATCTTAGGATCTTAGGTATTTGGGCTTTAGGTTAAACTTTGGGTTCAGTTTTTAGGATGAGGGTTAAGTACACCCATCATGAAAGAAATATGGAGCATATTAATGCTAAGTTCTCCATGCAACTAGTATTTCCAGAAGTTGGACAGTGGCCAGTTCCATAATACTCTTGTGACAGATGTTGTAGGTTGAAGAAAATACACCTTACATATTATAGCATCAGCATCTCAGAGCTCCATCATGGCCTCCAGTGGTCATACAAAAGAAAGCCCAACACTGGGGTGCACTCCTTTGCTCTGACACAGTCCAGGGAAAAAGTTGGGCTGCACACCAGTTATCACTGGGTTAAAAACCAATGTATTCAAGCCATACAGAGTTGAATGCGTCCGAGTGAGCTAAAGTGAAATTGTGTGGCGCTTGAATAAAGTCTTCTAATCCAGTGATGACCTCAATGTGCAGCCCAACTTTTTCCTGGGATTTCTTCCAAAATCTAGGTTTTACACAGGTCTCCTATTGACCCAGGACTCCACAGAAGTGTTTAGCCTAGTCTAGATTTTTCATTTAGTTGAAATGGGCTTTACAGGAAGGGTTATGAATTTTATTTAATGTGATCATAACACAGCTTCCAATTTAACTGCAAACGTGTGTACCTGCATTCCTCCTCCGCTTTCGTATTTATGTCCTTTTCTTGCTGGTTTTTTCTACACGTTGCCTCTTTGCTTTCGTTGAAGCTGCTTTTTCCAGTTTTTTTTGCACATTCGTCTCCTGTGCTCTGTTACGATGTCTTTGATGGTGTGGCCTGGTGTTGGTGATAGCACTTTCATTTGTGTCTGAGACCACAAATGTAATTTCATTTAACAAAAAAAATCAGTGAGTCATTACTGAAGCTACACAATTGAAGTATCCAGTCATCCTATTCTGTCACATGAAACTGGCTGTGACAGATTAACTGATCTTAAAGGGGTTGCTCGCCTTTTATAAAAACTTGAATGATGAAAGTTCCTTCCAACAGCCTTTTTTTTGGCTTGGGAAACATTCATATGTATGTTGGCACCTCCACAACCTTGGAGGGTCTAATGGTCGGGATGGGTTTTCAAGGTTTTCCCTATTGTCTGTGTGTAATGTAGTACACCCTCCTATATGAGCAAGTTGGCTTGATGCAAGCTTGCTTGTTTTTCAGAAGGGTCTTTTTTGATAGATTCTGCATAGCTAGTCACTATTAACCTTCTTGGCGTTATTCCCGAGTGACTTGATGTTGTTTTCAGTACCAAAAGCGGTAACCCCGAGCCACACTCGATTACACAGCGCTTCACTTACCTTCTGCCTACGAGCCACGCTGTGTCCTCCGGCCGATGCCGGCATCTTTCTTCCGGGTTCCGTCCGTTGCTGAATGGTCTGAATGGGTCCGTTTGTGTAGACTTGTTCCAATGACAACAGTCCTAGCCTAGGCAGAGCTTGTATTGGCAAACCTACCTAGAACTTTCTGCTGCCATTCCAGGTTGGGAAAAAAATGTTTTGTCATGCTATAGAAATGACTGTCCGAGATACTGACCATAGGCTGCCAAATTTTATGAGACGCTGTAGGAGGCCATTGCTGAACAGTAACGTTTTGCTTCCTGTCCCATCAGGTGACATCACAGGTCACATGGTCGATACATAGATGAGTCTTAACTAATGTTTTATGAGATACAGACATTGGGCAGAACTATGCCAGAATCTGAACCAGACTTCAGATGTCTTATTCTACCACCTATACCAATTCAGTCTTCTAAACTCTGTGACCAATGTTGATGAGGGCTCCTGCAATTTAACTCGCCTATTTCCTTATGGGAATTGGGGTTGTTGGGATTTGTTACATATAGGCCTCATTCACCTGAGAAAAAGCCGGCGCGTACAGCTCTGTGTGGCGTGCACAGCCGTATTGGGCAGCTCCCGGGAAGGACAGGTGCTGCGTGTGGTTAGTACGCAGCCCCTGTACTTCTCTATGGGAGTACGCCACCCTACGCTCACCCCAAGTGCAGGTCCGTATGGGTGCAGATGTCCCGGCTTGGACGCAGACGGGATCCATCCTGACAGTGTACGAGTACGGACGCTGCCCGATACGGCCGTGCATGGAGCTGTGCATGGCGGCTTCTCGTGTGAATGAGGCCATACAGTACTTGGGGTCTAAACCCCTTCCATCTAGCAGTGGTGTGATAGGCTAACTTTGCATTCTGTTTGCAACTGGGTGTTCCCTTCTACCAACTTGAAGTCTAGAAATTTGATTCATTTTTCCAAATCCGAGCTGGTTTACCAAAGCTGCACCGGGGAATGTGGTTCCTTCTTCCCATAGCAAGCAATCAAGGTTCATTCTTTCTCCCTGTGCATTGTGGGAGTATGAAAGGGTACATCTAGCTGCTCTGAGTACCGGGAACTGTGCATTCTTCAGACACTTGAGGAACTGTGACCCATATTTATGAAGATCAGATCAGTAGCCATGATGAAATAATTATCTGTGGGAAATCCCTATTTGTCATGGAGAGCTGTCTGTTGTTTTTTTTTTTTTTTCCCCTGTAAATTGTTGCTTTGCTCATCCGGATTCTGTGTTCTAACAGTGCACCCGTAATGTCCTACTTACCTCTGTGTATAATTCAGTTGTATGTACTTAACACTCTTCAGTCTTCTGTTGCTGGAACGGCATTGTCTGCAGGCAGTGTCTCCATGTTCTTTTATGTGTAAGTTGGTGCTTCCGTCTAATGCTGGCAATTCTAATCTATCTCTGCTCTTCTTCTTATTTTTTTCTTTGTGTGTTCTGCTTAAATGTCTTTTTAGTTTCCCATGTTTTCTGTCTGATCATTTCTTTTGCAGTCATTTGTCCTGTTTCTTTTTTTTTTTTTCTTTTTTTTTTTTTTTTTTTTTTTTTTTCTTTTTATCATTTATTTGATTTCTTTGACAATCTTCAGGTTATCACTTCCCCGACTGGGCATACAAGGCAGAGTCAAGCCCAGGCTCCCGTCAGATCCAACTGTGGCACTTCATCTTGGAGCTGCTGCAGAAGGAGGAGTTCCGCCATGTCATCGCCTGGCAACAGGGGGAGTACGGCGAGTTTGTCATCAAGGACCCCGATGAAGTGGCCAGGCTGTGGGGCCGGCGGAAGTGTAAACCCCAGATGAATTATGACAAGCTGAGCCGGGCACTCAGGTGAGAGTTGTAGGGGTGGAACCATTGTGATGTGACGGCCGTTGTATTAGATCCTTATGCTGGTTGTTTGCCAAATCTCATTCAGGTTGGTGTGAATGCTTATTGGATGATTGATAGTGGTTTCCAGTAGTTCAGCTGATCTTTCCTAACTTTTGCTAAGTATTCATAAAATCTTTTAAAGAGACCCATCACCTTAGCCATGGAGGTCAAAGTGACAGTGTGCTTGCTGCAAGGGTTAAAAGAGAATTGTGATTTTCACTCAGCCTCATAATCTGAGCCGACCTGTGACGAAGAAACTGTCACAGTTCGGCTCAGTAGATCGGGAAGGGAGCAAACTCATACCGTCGCTCGCTCACTTCTCCATCTATCCCTGCAGAGAGCCGTGATTATCACTCACGGCTTCCTGCAAGGATTCCCGCCCTCCCCTGTCCTCCAGCGCTGGCTGGCGAAGCGGATGGGGGAGGGGGCGGGCACAGCTGGCTCTGCCTCTGGTTAGGCAGAGTCAGCGTCAGTCCCGCAGCTGGGTGGATCCAGACAGTATTGTCGGGATCCGTCCCGGCTGCAGCGTCTCAGTATACCAGCTGTAGCTCGCGGTATACTGAGTTTTGGGTGACGGGAGAACGCTAGTTTGTGTTCTTCCGTGACCCTTAGGAGAACTATGGGGAAAAGCCCTGACCTCATAGTTCTCCTTTTAACTGCTTACTTATGTCTAGGGGTATGGTGTAAAGCACTTTTACTTACCCAATACCTTTTTTGCCACGGCGGTTGCTGCTCGCCTATCTGCCCCCTCCGCACCTGCTCATGGAGTGCTCCTGGGGGTCCTTGTATATAATGCAGGGCTATGGGTGAAGTCAGCAGGCATCTAAAGGACAGGAGGGGGAAGAGGCTGTGAGCACCAGTCTTGTGCAGGTCCCAATACAAAAACAAGCAGTTAATCCGTGTGTCGGGATAGCTTGCACTCTTCTTTTTTTTTTTACCACTTGCTGTCCAGAGCATTGTCTTAATTTTTGCGCACACATGCCCTGCAAGCAATATAATTGCATGCAATGGCAAAAAACTATGGTATTAAAAATTGGTCCTAGAATTATTGCTCTCATGCGGACATTTGCGACGCGATACCCAATGCGTGGTTTAATCAATCATTTATATCCATGTGCATGCCCTACGAGCACGTTTTTATTCACATGCACATAACAGGGTTTTTTTTTTATTTTATTTTTTTCTTCACTTAGCGTTTATTGCTATCACACAGTGACTAACAATCCCTTATGCGACAGCATTTGGAGGTGGAAAAGGGAAGTGTCCATTCACTTCCTGTGCAATCACTGGAAAAGGAAGTGAGCAGAATCTTAATCTAATTAACAATCGTAAACTATTGCTAGAAGTTTTTAAACTCCCCCAAAGTGTGTCGAGTGTTCTGCCCTAAAGCAGCGAATGTAAACATCACTATTTTTGTATGTTTTTGTGCAGTGTTTCTTAGATATCTTAACGCTGCCTAATTGAGTTGCTGTTGACATCCCAGGACGGCAGTGACACACGCCAGAACAGTCTAATGTTGCACAATTTCAAGCATGCTTCCTGATTTCATCCAGCGGTTCCTGAATAGACATGCTTCAGGATCTAAATGCAAATTAGGTTTCGTCAAGTGAAGCCATATGTTTTTTGATGTGTCTTCAGTGAGAATTCTGTTAACTTCCATGATTCCTAGCAATTCTGAGACTGCTAGAATTCTTATATTTCCTCTATAATATAGTTCAAATAAAAGCAGAAGCAAATTTTCTTTGAGCGGTCTGCCCACTCTCTTGCAGTGCCAATGCAAACTTTAGAAGGGGTGAAAAGTATAGGAATCTTATCTTGCATCCTGGTACATTTATCTGTCACTTTGCTTCAAGTGGAGATAAGCTAGAACTATAGGAAAAACAAACTGTATCCTCCTATTGGCAACCTTTTTTCTAGTTCTTTTATTTTGTTTGTGTGGGTTTTGTTTTGGGGGGGTTTTTCTGGTTATCCTGCCAGTAATGCACTTCCTGTCCTAGGGTGACAGCACTCTACGCCAGACTTTATGGAGAATGAGAGTTTTCGCACAAAGACAGGACTACAGAACACCTCACTATCTCCTCATTCTGTAGTCTAGAGTGGAACTTGGACAGGGCGGATAACCCTGCTTGGGATTTCAGTGCAGCATTGGCAGAGTTTACATCGGATGGTTTTTTTTTTTTAAGGTTGTATGAGTACAACATTTGCTTGAAGCGGATCAGGATGACAGATGCACCTATCAATGAATTCTGAATGATCTCAGAAGTGTCTCAAACTGGTGCCATCAACACAAACCATAATTGTGACATTTACAGCATGCTTGTTCTAGGCCTGGCATTTAAAAGAATTTGATTATAATCGATTATGTCGATTAGTTGTTGCAGCCCTAGATAGGAATCAGTCAGGCGACTAGCATTGCCAAAGACACCAGCAGTGGCACACCATGCTTTTTTTCTTTTACTTCCACAATGGTGCTTATCTTTACAGATCCAAAAGCAGCATCGTAATTACAATTATTGCTCGCTATGGCCACCCTGAGACTGGAAGTTCAGCTGTAATGGATAGTGCTGGGTAAATGGGGAAACTGATACTGCTGTGCAAAAAAATCGGATTACTCTGTATGGAACAGTAAACAGCTCGACTGTGAAGCTGATCACAGGACCTGCCATTAGTCAGACAGTTCTTTACATAATGACACTGGGTGCGTCTTCTCCAGGCTAAATTCCTGGCACAGGTGTCAGATTTAAGTATATTCCTTGTTCTCAATGTTCCATACATGAGTTTTCTAATCTGGTTAAAGATATTTGCTTAAAGCGGACCTTTACACTCAAAAAATCAAACTCTACCAATGCATTCCTCTATGCATGATTTAATAATAACATAGACATGTCGGGTGTAAAATGCTGTGATTTATAAAATACACTTGCATTCACTCCCTGCTTTTGAAAGGGTGAAATGACTTCAGTTTGGAACAGCAATGCACTCTAGGATTGCCTTGTCATCAGCAGAGCATTGCTGGGAAATCTCATCTGTAATCTCGGGAGATCTCAGAGAAAGGCATTTTCCTCCCGAGATGATGTGCATGGTCACATGTGCCATAAATCCAGGAAGTAAAAGAGCTACTAATCTGCCCTTAGTAAACATGGCCACTGTCAGAAGAAAAGGGAAATAATGGATGCAAAGAATACAAAGCCGGCAATTATCTAGAAGTATGCGTTTGTAGTTTGTCATTACTAAACGTTTCTAAATGTGTTTGTTGGTATTTTAAAGGTATTAGTAAAGGTCCTCTTTAAAAATGCCGGAGTAGCCGAGCCTTACTTTATGTGGGAGCAGTAGTGTGTGTTCAATGCAAGTTCACGTTATTATCGTGACAAGTCCTAGTACAGGTCCAGGGACCCGCTGAATAGTACGTTGTATTATCTAACCTGAACCTTGTGCTGAGTTTAATGATTTGATAAGAGGAGCAGAAATACTAACTTAATGGCTGCTTTACTTTCTGTAGTGTAAGTCATGTGACCAAATGCCAAGACATTGGCCACATGATCTGAAAATAAAGGCTTTACAGGACTGAGGGTGGATAGCTGGGCATAGGATACATTTGTGTAAGTGAGGGATGCTCTGGTAGCCCCCATAAGACTGGTAGAATGTGATCTATATGTCAATCGGTGAGCCTCCTGGAGCTTTGAAGCAAATGGTTTTTAATGTTATGTTAAGAAAAAGGTACTTTTTATTGGGGAAGCTTTGGGACCCGCTGACTGCTTTATATTTATACAAAGGAACACCTTTTTAAGAGTCTGAGGTTTTTGGGCTCACTCAAATCATCCAGATGCAGGAGAGTTTGCAAATGAGCGCCCTGGCAAGGCAGCTCCCAAACAGACTTCCCTTGTTGGGTGACCAGAAGTGACTCGATGTTCAGAAATAAAGGGCACCTGACCAAAAGGTGAAGGGAGTCCAAAAATGTCTTCACAATTTGATTTAAAAAACAAAACGGCTAACACGTTTCAGGGGCAGCAACACCTTCATCAGGGCTTAGAATGAGAAGGATTAGATTGGATTCAAGATACTATATATCTCCTTTTAGGGCTGCAATTGTAATAGGCAACACGGGTATCTGGCAGTGAACACCAAGGATTTTCTGCTAACTTTAGACTGCATGCAAACTAGCACTCCTGCATTTAGGTTATTCAAACACAAGCCATTTTAACAAACCTTATGCTTCCCATATCCCTTTCTCCTGGTTTTAGATGTCTAAAAACGCAAAATGCACAGCTCACCTCTGGCATGCATCCTTGTAATCCAGATGCGGTGTGCAGATAACAGTCATCTGGAGTAATTGTCTCAAGTTGCTAAACAGGCACACAATGATCTTCCAAAGAAAATCAAATTTTATTCCTCATGCATCTGTACAAATTACTGATGCATTTCTGCCTTACTCAGCTAAAAGTTAGAAACGCGTTACTTTTGCTTTTAGATATACCTACCTTTTTTGTGTTGTTTTTTTTAGCTACTTTAGCATTTCTAAACTGACTCTGGACACACAGAATTCTCTTTACTTAAAGGAGATATTTGAGGTGAGATTTCCACTCATCCTCATAGTTAGAGCCGAACTGTGACAAAGAAGCTGTCACAGGTTGGCTTGGCTCTATCGATCGAGAAGTGAGCATAAACATGCAGCCGATCCGCTCACTTCTCGATCGTCTCCCTGCAGACAGCAGTGACTGCCAGTCACCGCTGCCCGCAGGGATTCCCCCCTCCCCGCTCCAATCCTCCAGCGCTGACTGGAGGAACGGATGGCGGAGGGGCGGGCACAGCTCGCTCTGCCTCTAGATAGGCAGAGCCAGCTGTCACTCATGCAGCTGGGTGGATCTCAACAGTAATGTCGGGATCCGTCCCGGCTGCGGCGCTCACAGTATATCGTGGGCAATAACTTGCGATAGACTGAGCTTTGGGTCATGGGAGGTCTCTAGTATGTCCTCCCATGACCCTAAAGAGAACTAGGGGGAAAAACACTTACCTCATAGTTCTCTTCTAATGCATTTTAACTGGTGTCGCATCCATATAGAGGCATTTTTTTGCAATGCCTTGGTGAATGAGGCTTTCCTGTTAGACTTGGATTGTTTTGTTGTGCTTCTTAGGAGAGGATTATAGTCTGGAATTATTATTTCCTGACTTTCACAGCTACAGGGATGAATACAAATGTTTGCTGCATCCATTCCTGTTTGCCACCTATGCCTCCCCCACAGCCACCTGTGCAGTCCCCTACCCGGGCAACAAACATCCTTGTACTTGGATGTTGTACAGCAGTCGTGACTCCCAAGCATAGAAACGCATGCTTTTTTTACATTCTGATACATTTCCTCCCACCGACTTTGCATGTGTCATGTCCACAGAGGAAAGGATGTAGGAAGGTGTTTTCTTTCTCAGTAGTTTTTAAACTGGTTGGTGCCGGCAAGCACAGGAATTTGCTGCAGGCTGAGTTAGGTATCGTATATTATATTCAGGTTAAAGTATAAGTTTAGACACCCCTAGTCAAATGACTCATTTTGTAGACTAAGTGAAAAGTAGTTCTGGTAACCCCTTCAGGGGACAAACTTATAAGTGACACATCTGCAGGTTGTCGTGCACATCTAGGATTTGCTGACTTTGTAGCCGATCTCCAGGGAAATCTAAAACCTCCCTTTTGCGAGGGGGCTGCCCCCATACTGCAAGATTGAAGGGAACCTGGGTAAGGCCCCATTGACACCAGGGCGGGTGTGTTTCAGTGCAAATTTTAAAAGGGTGGTTTTGAACGTTTTTAATCTATGTAATCGCAATTTAGAGCTCAAACGCAATTAAAATCTCGCTAATCAGCATGTTTCAGTTCAAATCTGTATGGAATCCATGTTGATCAGCGCGGAAAAAGGCTTGTGGAGCATTTCTGGCGGTTTGCATGGAGCGATCGCTTGAACGGTCCCCATAGGAATGTATGGGATCGTTCATGTCGGCGGTTCAGTGCAGACAAATCCGCCCTGGTGTGAACGGGGCCTAAAGGACTCATACTTGTCTACACTGCTTCCAGGCTCCAAAACAGACATATGCAGCCTCTTCTGCCCCTATGCACCGGCAGTCCGGACGCCCACTGGCGTCATCACATGTAGTGCAGGGCACATAGCCCTGCAATATACAGTGGTACCTCAGTTCACGAACGCTTCTGTACGCGAACAGAAAGTTTTGGCAAAATGTTGCTTCCGTTTGCGAACTCCATATCGGGTGACTACCATGACTGCAGCCACCTTCCCCGCAGACGGACCTGTGCACACTTGCTGTGAAGCTTTTATGTGTGCTTTTTAGCACATGCAGTATTTGATTCGGTTCGCGACCAGAATCGTGGAACAAATTAATTTTGTGAACCGAGGTGCCTAATAGGTTGGACTTGATGGACTAATGTCTTTATTCAACCTCAAATACTATGTAACTATGTACTTGGACACAGTCTATAAGCTGTAGCATAGGAGAGATGAGGAGAGCCCCAGCTGCAGGGGAGTAGGGATCAGATAAGTAAAACTGCTTAACCTAGGTACCCTAGACCTAATTGAGCAGTTCAACCATGTAGTGCTGGGGCAGTCCCACTGCAAGGTGGTAGGTGTTCTGTAGTTCTAATATACTTCCCTGGCTAGGGTGACAACACTGCTTTTATAGATACAATACAGTGAGCAGTATAGCCATGGGTGCACCACTCCAAACTGACCTGGCCAACTTGAACTGGAGTAAGTACCCCATACTCGCTTGCTGTCAGTTGGCGGTCCTAGGATTTGTTCACTTTATGTGCAGGAATGCTGTGAGCATGCACGCTTGTAGGCAGCAGTGGGAGTGTGTCCTGTAGTACACATATGCTTCTTTAGACACATACCTGTGAGAGTTGCTGGGGATAGGAAAGGGAGGAAGTGAGAGGAAGGGAAGATGTCTTCTCAAAGGGTACAAACGGAGAGAAGGGAGCCCATAATAAATCAATGTTCTTACAAAGGTGGAGTAAGGTGACAAAATAGGCCATTGGGTTGAGATATTTTCCATCATGCATGTGCAGACTTTGTTTTATATTTTGGCAAACTGTGCAGGAAAATGAGCAAAAATGTGACATCTGTTCTGTACAGAGGTTGTTTGTAACAAGCAAAGCCTTTCATTTCACCAGTAGAGTGCTTTTTTCAGTCCCACTTCAGGGAAAACTGGTCAGGGTAGAAATGTGTGAGTTGCCACTGTCGACTTGTTTTTGAAGGTGCTCCATGGCTGTCATTTTTCTTACTTGGCTAGTCTGTGATCCTGCACATAGCATGCAGGTTGGGGGTTCTGCATGTACTGGTTGCATGCTGTTTCCAGGTCACTTGGTCAGTAGTAAAGCAAGGATAAGGATGAAACCTTGAAACGTGCATTTTTAAAATCAAGTTGGCATTAACGGCATCCGCACTGCTCTCCTGGCAGGTTTCTATTGAAGTAAGTATGGGAAATGTACTGTGTAACCGGCTCTGTGTTTCCTCCAGGCTGCTTTCTGTGTCTATAGAGTGAAAAGCAAAGCTATGGACCGGATTTAGCCGTGTGTGTATGAAGCTGCATGAGTGCGGTCTAAGCAGCCTCTGGCCTTTGTAATCACAAATGTTTATAGCTGATAGCATCCAGCAACAGGCGGCTTCCTCTTCCTTCCAGTATTAGTTGGCTAGTCTTGGTATCTGTCTTGCCACAATGGGTGTGTGGACTTTGTCTTTTTACTGTGTAGATATGCATCAAGTTGCATCAGAGTTCAGTGTGCTCCGAGTCAGAGCACCTCCCCACTGACTTGTTAGCCATGTTTAAGAATATATTACTTCTTGAGGAATTATGTAATTAAGTGGAGCTCTCCCTAAACTGTAACGTCCACACAAAACCTTGGGAACTAGTGATAGAGACCCTGTCATGTGGATTCCAGTCATCGCATGCCTTTGCTTTGACCATTTGCCATAAGATTTTGGAACAGGCATCTGCATGCTGTAAAGCACTCGCAGTCCCCCTTATGTCTTTTTTAACCAGCGATGGCCAAATTATTATAGAAATTGGGAGCCAGTCTGTCCAATCTTGGAGCCAGCAGGATTATTTTTAGCAGCAAGTTAAGCTGGCTATACACAGTCACAATTTCGTTCAGAACAAAATGCTTTATTGAATGTTCTTTTGTGTTTTGCTGAGGGTTTTTTTAATTATTTTAATAACTAACATTACCAAAAAGTCTCATCAGGAACGTGTCATTTTAAAGGAAAAGCATGTTCCACCACCCCTAAACTATGGTTATAAGCTGTATAGAAAGGTTTTTATTTTTAGGTGCAATAGAAGTTTACAAAATATATTATCGTATAAAAGATGATTTGAACTTTTTTGAAATCCAATGAAAGCAAGTAAAATCCTCAGATAAAACCCATGTCACACCCCTATATAAATAAGGAGTCATATCTTGTACAGAAGAGGTAAGTGTACATGACAAAGGAAAAAGAATAACTGGCTGTCCTGTTGTCGTCTTGAAGCAGTTTTCCTTTCTAGTCGTTGTGACCCGCTGATTTTTGTAACTTTGGTTAGACGTGTTTCGCTCTTGGGCTTCTCCAGGATGCGTGTGTGTGTGTTCTCTCTCCCTCAGTAACCGCAACTGACAAATCCCATTCACTATGTGGAGCCCCCGAACACAGCACAAGACCGGCTCCAAAGCGCATTATCAGCTATTTGTGATTGTAACTCATCCAACACTGCAAAGGTCTATTTACATGTAATCAAAAATTAGGGATGTCCATCAGTCTCCGGCCACCTAAATTAGGACCCGGCGACTGCCAGATGACCCCGCTCGGAGCGCCGCCCACCGGAGCAGCAGTGACGCGACGATCGGCGAGGTAAGTATGAAGAAAAAAACCCTAGCGCAAGCTTTGGCGCTAGGCATCGGGGCATTTTGACAAGTACTTGTCAAAATGCCCTGTATCGGGCCCGATTCTGATGCTAGCATCGGTATTGGGACATCCCTATCAAAAATCTTTTGATAACTGCCGAAAGTGCTCAATATACGTCCCCTGCTGGTTCCCCCAACAGAGGATATAGTATTTACAGAGCGTTTGGTATTCTCAACATTGTTTAAAGATTACACATGTACATCTCAGGACAGTCTCCTGCATGGGGACACAGCCCATGTTGCTTCAAGTCTATCTATGGGAGAGATGGCGTATGGGCCAGCAGGAGATGTGCAATACATGTTCAAATCATTTATATGAGAATAGATTTTGTAGATTTTATATTGCACCTTAATAAACAAAAAACCCTTTATATAGTCTATATACAATTTTTTCTTTTCTTTAAATACTTAATGGGGTCAAATAAAAAAATTTCTTTTGACCGTAGTGATGAAAACAAAATGAAGGAGCAAAATGGAAAATGAAAGGTGAATGTGGTTTTCGTCCTTCATTACAAATTTGAATGTTAAAATCAAAATAAATTTTGACCCGCATTCATCAATTTCCTGATTACATTATGGAATGTTTTGACTGGGTTAAGATCAGCTGCGACTGAATTAACTTTGCCGCTCACCCTCCCCTTCCTCTCTCGCCCAGTCATAGCTTGCATTCTGGAAAAGAATACTACAAAGAGCCCTGTGATTGGATCAGGTGGATCCTGTCATTCACCTGCCGCCCCTCCAATCAAAGAGCATTTTGCACTCTGGAAAATAATTACAAGTTCTGTGTGAGCGAGGCGGAAGCAGAGGGCGAGCACTGCCAGTGTCTCGGTTGCAGTCACTGATCTTAACCCCTACAGTGCCGGAAGATCAGTGATGTAGGGAGTATCCAATGTCAGTGGAGGGAAGATTTCTATAGTGAGCAGCAGGACATGGGATACATTTCATTAGACACGAGTTTATGTCCCGGGTGCTGTATCCATTACAACATGTTAAAGTATAGCTTGTTGAGCAATAATCATTACAGGTTTAGGTTCTGTTTGTCTTTGTAGTGAAAGTAGAGTGTGATGTATAAAATGTATGTCCCAATTTTCCTGAGCCTAAGCATTCCAGTGTTGGTATGAGAATCTTGGTTGTACCATTCACGAGCACCTCTATTTTCCTGCGTATGGGGTGGGTGTTCTTGCTGCTAGGCCCAGTCTGGTGGTAAGCACCAGTCACTTCTATTTGGCCCCTTTTTAAGCCTGTGACATGTTAATTATTTGAGCTGTTAAGTGCTTTGTGTTATCCAATATTTGTTGGCTTGGTCTTGAGGAAATCTACATTCGGCTCTATACAAAAGAAATTTCCTTTTTTTTTTTTTTTCGTTCAGTGGGCACCTCTGATGGTTTCAGCCGTGGCTGGCCTCAAAAGCCACATTGGTTGCCGTCCACTTTCGCCATCCTCACTTTGTTGTCAGCTTGCTAACATGTTGTTCTTCATCATTTCAGATATTATTACAATAAAAGGATCCTGCATAAAACAAAGGGGAAGAGGTTCACCTATAAATTCAACTTCAACAAGCTGGTTATGCCCAATTATCCTTTCATCAACATCAGACCCAATGGTAAACCTACTCATTGTTTTATTTATTTTTTATCACTGACATTTACATGAACATCATTTTCAATGCAGCTTTCTCGATTTTTATTTGCTTGCCGTTTCATATTTTTAATTTGGATTTCATTTGCAGGCCTACAGTTGCACATTCTAGTGGATTTTAGCACTTCTGACTAAAGAATAAAATGTTCTCTCTAAATCTCGTAAATTTCATGTTGACGTTTCTGGGTGGACTTCATGGAAAAGTGCACTTATCCTTTAAGCTGCCTTCATGGCTCCCTCCCTGTGCAGAGAGGAATACATACTGAGTTTTAACTGACCCAGTCTGTTGACATGTGCAGTGCATCCCCATTGACTTCTATGAGGCTCGTCTATTTCCGCCTTCCACCTGGGAGACGAGCCCCGTAGAAGTCAGTGGGGATGTAGTGTCAGTACTTTGCAGGTGCTGCCAGGAGATAGACATCCACCACAGACTTTCAATAAACAGCTGAGGCCGGGCCTGTCGGAACTCCGTAAGTAATCCTCTCTGCATGTGGAGGAAGCAGTGATGTCGGCCTAAAGGGGCCTTAAAGTAAGTAAGCAGTTAAAAGGAGAACTATGAGGTCAGGGCTTTTCCACATAGTTCTCCTAAGGGCCACGGGAGAACACAAACTAGCTTTCTCCTGTCACCCAAAGCTCAGTATAACGCGAGCTACATGCTCGCGGTATACTGAGACACCGCAGCCGGAACAGATCCCAACAATTATGTCTGGATCCGCCCAGCTGCGTGAGTGACAGGCAGAGCCTGCTATCTAAAGGCAGAGCCAGCTGTACCCGCCCCCTCCCTGTCAGTTTCGCCAGTCAACGCTGGAGGATCGGACGTGGGAGGGGGGAATCCAGTCCCTCCCCTGTCACGGCTCTCTGCCGACACAGGATCGAGAAGTGAGCGAACGCCTGTATGTGTTCGCTCACTTCCCGATCTACTGAGCCGACCTGTGACAGTTTCATTGTCACAGGTCGGCTCAGATTATGAGGCTGAGTGAAAATCACTCGCCTCAAAATTTTCTTTTTAACGTTGCCTACATATGGTCACATACTTGTATAGCTCCCCAGGAGCCACAAAGCCCAGGAATCATTAATATGCAAAAAGTGGCTGCAGTTCTTGAAGCACTCTTGGGGTGCTTGTCCCTTCTTCATTGCATGCTATTAGTCCTTTCTTGTGATGGATCAATTCAGGGACCTGAGGTTAGTTGTGGGTAGGCCTGAGGTGAAATAATTTTCAAGGCCAATGACACTATTTGCACGTTCCAGTTCTTCTAGTAAGCTCTGCATGTAGCAGTTTCGGTGCTCACCATAAATTAATGTCTGTCTGCAGTTTACAAGATTCGAGCAGGGCAAAGTTCACTGTGCAGTTGACCTCATTAACACGTAATGAAACAAAATGTAAAATGACTGGAGCTTGTCTATATGTTGAGCTAGATAGCGTAGATGGTGAACATTTCTTCTCCTCCACCCGCACCAAATGTGTCCAAAAGCTGCCGGTTTTGTAATTCTGCTGTTAGTGTTAGAGCAGAAGTTCTCCGACACCTTTCTGAGAACGGAAGTAGTCAAACCTTTGTATTGCGCAATGGCTTCCAAATGTATAAGTTTGTATAAAAGTTTCTGTCCGTAGAAAAAAGAATCGGCAATAGTAAGTAGCCATGCCTGGTGCTGCTTTTAAGTAGAACGTTGTCGGTACAACTGAAGGCCAAACTTTTTTTGGATGAATTGGAGAGCTATTAGAACCTCTGTCAGGTTTATATTGCTGTCTGTATACATGTTAGAGATTTACCCCTTCTGTTTGTCCTGATGACTGCTCGGTGAAAAAGATAAAAACTAATTTTGAGGTTGTCATTAGAACAGGAATAGATGGGAAATCTTCCAATATGGACACTGGTTCTGGTGACCCTGCTGACCACTAGGGATTTCCCTCAATTTGGAGGGATTTCCTCCCACTTCCTGTTATGGGTGGAAATCTCCCCAATGGACCCATGTGGGGGTGGGGGGG